>NW_015555783.1:186877-194148 GCF_001515605.1 Sinocyclocheilus anshuiensis | reverse complement strand
GATAGATGGATGACAGAATAATAGAACAATACGTGGATGGATAGAACAAAAGGTGAATGGATATATAAATGGATGGATGGATGGATGACAGAATAACAGAATGATAGGTGGACGAATGGATGGATAGAATGATGGATGGATGGATGGATGGATGACAGAATAATAGATGGATAGATGGATGGAGTGACAGAACATGGATGACTGGATAGATAGATGGAAGGATGGAAGGATAAAAGAATGGATGGATGCATGAATGGAATGACAGAAAATATTGTATATATGGTTGGATGGATGACAGAATGACAGATGGATGGATGGATGGATGGATGGGTGGGTGGGTGTTTGGATGGATGGATGGATGGATGACAATAATAGATGGATAGATGGATGGAGTGACAGAACATGGATGACTGGATAGATGGAAGGATGGAAGGATAAAAGAATGGATGGATGCATGAATGGAATGACAGAAAATATTGTATATATAGATGACAGATGGATGGATGGATGGATGGATAGATAGATAGATGAATGCATGAATGGCGTGACATATCAATATACTGGACACTCTGCAAAACATTTCCTTTTCCTATTTTCAGAAAGAAAGCCTGAACAATATCAAAGTAGATATAAATTCTGATCATTTTAATTCTAGATGACCTGCTGCTCACATTAGATACGGTTCAGCTGTGCAGGCTTTGCATTCATTTAGTTAATATCGGCAATACAGACGATTAAAATGCATCTCCAACTCTTGAATTACTTTGTGTAACTGTTATAATTTCATATGCAAAAGAGGTTATGAATGGTCACATGATCTGACGGTCGTCGTGTTTACCTTCATAGGGGGGTAGCGATGATACGGCGCAGAGCCTGTCGCCAGTTCAATGGCAGTGATTCCGAAACTCCAAATGTCAGCTTTGAAGTCGTAACCCCGCACCTGTGGTCACATGACATGCTACTGTAACTGTTCATCAGATGATGGAATAACAGACTATAACAGACCCACACCAGTCATAAACAGCGCTTCTTTCATGGCAGATTATTCCAATTATTAAACAATCTCTATGATCTGCACTAGAACAGTTGAATGGTTATTAATAATTCGTAGTATCAGAAGATCTCTTAGAAATTGTCTAGCTGTGAACACTTTCCTGGTGCCAAGATCCATTATATTTACAGTAAATGACAGAAACACGTTGGCAAAACCTGTTACAAAACCTAGTGAGTGTCTTTCTTCTTAGGCAGCAACTTTGCAATTGATTCAGTTAGCATATCGCTGATCTAAATCCATGATACTCGAAGCACAAAAATGAATAGCACACAGAAATACAGGTGCATCTCAATAAATTAGAATGTCGTGGAAAAGTTCATTTATTTCAGTAATTCAACTCAAATTGTGAAACTCGTGTATTAAATAAATTCAATGCACACAGACTGAAGTAGTTTAAGTCTTTGGTTCTTTTAATTGTGATGATTTTGGCTCACATTTAACAAAAACCCACCATTTCAATTCACTATCTCAACAAATTAGAATATGGTGACATGCCAATCAGCTAATCAACTCAAAACACCTGCAAAGGTTTCCTGAGCCTTCAAAATGGTCTCTCAGTTTGATTTGAGTTGAATTACTGAAATAAATGAACTTTTCCATGACATTCTAATTTATTGAGATGCACCTGTATTGAGTAAAATAGTCCATTCAAATTAAACTTGGGATGAGTATAATTTTGTTTTTATTTTTGCTAGAAACTGACACCTTGAATTCAGCAAAGACGGATTAAATTGATCAAAAGTGACACGACATTAACATTGTTATGAAAGGTTTATATTTTAAATAAATGCTGGCTTGAACGTTCTTTTCATCAAAGAATCCTAAAAATAACTGTTTTCAACATTATAATAATAAGAAATGTTTCCTGAGCAGCAAATCAGCATATTAGATGATTTCTGAAGGATCATGTGACACTGAAGACAGGAGTAATGATGCTTTGATCACAGGAATAAATTACTTTCAGAATATGTTCAAATTAAAAATAGTTATCTGAGATTACAGTAATATTTCACAATATTACTGTTTTAACTGTATTTTAATCAAATAAATGTAGCCTAGGTAAGCAAGCAGAAGAGACTTCTTTCAAAAATATGTAAAAACTGTAGTGTAGGTTGAACTATTTTGTACATGACGCTTTTCAATATTGAATGAATATTAAGTATAATCAACATTTCTCTCTTTGTCCACCTTTTTTGGTGGATTTATGAGTTTGTCTCAGGATCTTCTTCTTCTATGGATACATGCAATGCTGCTTTAGAATTAGGCCAAAATAGGGTTTCTTAGTGTTTACTAACCTTCTATAACAACCTTCACGTTAAGTGTGCATCTATCAATGATTTAAAATGCAGTCTATGTAGACCACTCACTTGGTATTTGAAACAGATCCACTTGTAAATGTTTAATATGTAGGTTCTCTGAGCACACTGACCTGCTCCATCACCTCTGGAGCCATCCAGCACGGGGTCCCCACGAACGTTTTCCTCACTTTGTGTCTAGTGACATCTCCACCAGTGGCCAGAAAAGCACTCACACCAAAATCTAAAGAGAACAATTAACAACCTCATCATACGTCTGATGCACAAACATCTACTGCAAAATCGGTTGACAGTTGGAAAGCAAATATTTAAATGCATATTTAATTTGACATGCATGAAAATGAAAGATAGACACATAGTCTGATAAATTGCTTCTACTGTCACATACCGTTGTGTCTATAAAAGTCAGTGAAAATATTTCTTTCCAAAAATGACAATTAGACGTGAACTATGATATTTGTACAGAGCAACCTTTTGAACAGACTGTATGTCTTTCTTTCACAGCTTTGTTTGCATTTGTGTCAAACATCTACTGTGCTTTCAATAATCAGAAAAGCTCTCTATGTGAACAAATTCTCACAAAATATTATATCAAAAACAAAGTCTTTTTTAACCCCAAAATCCCTTTTATATATATAATACATATATATTATAATATTATAATATTATACATTATTTACAATAGCATGTAGCATGTCCATGAGAACCTAATAAGAATCATAATTGAAAATAGTGACAATTTAAAAAAAAAAAGTTAAAAATCAATTTTTTTTTAAAACGAGAATTTAAGAAAATGTGTTTATTAAATTAAATTTCATAATATTATTTCACAATGCACACAACCTTAAGTGTCCTAAAAATAGGCCTTATTTTTGTTATGCTAAATCTTATTTTATATATTTTTTAGGGGTTGAAATTTGACCTGGACACATTCTTTTTATACGATTAAAAAAAAAAAAAAACTTGTCTGTCAAACATTTCAATCGAAAACTCTCTGATGTGAAGTACAATCTGAACAAAGCCGAGCCAAGGTCACTAGTGGAAACCCGTTACATAAAACCGATCAATATTCTAGAACTAGATCAGCCAGTTTCCCCCCAGGGACGGAAAAAGCCTCATTTCAGGAATTTAACACTTCTCCACACTACGATCAATGTGTCTCAGGCCTGTTTTTCTGCTCTCCTTTATGTGGCTCTAACACACAAATTCATAAAACAAAATGAAACAGAGAACAAAAGTGGAGAATATATTATCTGTTAATAATCAAACCATAATTAACCTCAATGAAAGAAATAAAAAAAATTAAAAAACTTAAAGTGGCTTTACTTACTGATTAAATCACAGCCAGGTTATTGCTTTTATAGTTAGCATAATTAAAGCTAATTACCATGGTTTAAAAAGCAATATAATCTCTCTAAAGGCCCATAAATGTTGCTTTTTAGATTGACAACCAGTATTAATTAAAGCAGGATTTTTACAGCTAAAGAAAGCTTAATTACCTCATGGCTATAAATAACTTCTTAAAGAGCTGAAATAATTATGCAACTGAATTAAGAGTGCATTGGTCAAAATCAGTTAAGAGCAACAAAGAATTTTAAAATATATTCTGAGTCATACATCTTTTATATATCTTTTTTATGTTTTCCCTAAACTAATTACATTTTTCGTGACCATTTTACCTGCTATCTTACTCCTACAATTAAACAGGCAGTTTTTTTGGTTGCAGTTTCTTTAAAGGAACACTCCACTATTTTTGAAAACAGTCTCATTTTCAGCTGAGTTTTACCGTTTTCTAAACGGTGCTTGATCTGTGCATATTTCTCTCCTGATTCAAACGAGACAACTTTTTCATTGGAGAAAGCAATATTATGAATAGAGAACTCCTATTTTTACCAGAAAATAACAGTTTGAAGTTAATCCTAATAATGGATTTGTTTTTTACAAACACACAACTTTCCGCTTCACGAGACATTAACTTATGGACTGGACTGGTGTGGATTACTTGTGGATTATTGTGATGTTTTTATCAGCTGTTTGGACTCTCATTCTGACGGCACCCATTCACTGCAGAGGATCCATTGGTGAGCAAGTGATGTAATGCTACATTTCTCCAAATCTTTTCAGATGAAGAAACAAAATCCTCTAGATCTTGGATGGCCTGAAGATGAGTAAATTGTCAGCTAATTTTTCTTTTTGGGCGAACTATTCCTTTAAACAGAGAGAGACAGTCTGAAAGGCATGCGAATTGACCAGCCACAGTTCAATTTGTTATTGTCATTTTTACTTTACCTGTGAATCTGTCCATTTTTGTGTAGATAATCTAATCCCTCCAGGACTTCCTTCAATATGGTTGCTATTGTAGATTCATCTAGTACACCGTTTTTATACTCTCCTTTGCTGAATGAGTGCTTTATGATGTCTAACACTGATCCTGGATGAATAAAACGGTTTGTAATCACACAAAATTCTTCAAATTTACAAAATAATACATGCATATAACACATACAGTGACTGCAAATAGTATTCGGACATACAAACTATATGAATTACTATATGAAATGCCAAATCAAGCGATATTTATTTTAAAGAAATTAAGCACACGCACACTTCTCAGGCAAAACATTTTAGAAAATAAGCTTATTTTAAGTGATGAAACAACACATAATGTTGAAAATAAACATGTCCACAGTTAATTGAAATGATTTTTCTCACCTCCACTCAGGAGCTTCATGACCAGCCAAAGTTCATCTTTCACAACAAATGAAGTGTAGTAGGTGACCACGTTGGGATGGTAACACTGGCTCATGGCTTGAATCTCTTTCTGTGGAGACAGATGGAGGTGTCTAGCTTTATAATGCATGTCTGTAATAATGTCCATGTGCTTTATAATGCATGCACATCAAAGTAATCGCAATGGTAAGAACAGAGAAACTCTTGAACCGATTTATAATAAACAGTAATCTCTAGAATGAGATTAGAATAGAATGAGTCTGTTAAGTACAAGGCCAGGCCATATTTCACAACAAAATCAAAAGAAAGGAGGAAGAAATTTAAGCCCATGTTTATGACTATTATTTGTTTATTTATTTTTTTATTTTTGACAAAACAATTACTCACATTTTCTTCCATATTTCATTACCATATTGGAAAAACTAAATTCTTTAAAATGGCATATTATTTCTATTTTTTAAGTATTTATACATGAAGGTAAAAATTACTGTATGACCTTTAATTAATACGAATTAAAAATTTAATGTAATAAAAGTTTGATTGATTTACATGAATCAGTTCAATCGTGGAATGAAATCACTGTCCATTTCAATTATTTCATTCAATTTGATTCAACAATTCATTCGAGCCATCATTCAAAAGTAATTTTTCTGTGTAAATGATTTAAATGTTTTAGCAAAAATAAGCAAGTACATTTTTCTGTTATGTTCCTACATTTTGTTATATTGGTGTAATTACATGAAAATGATTAGTAAAAAACATTAGATCTTTAGTGTATTTTTAAACTTACATTAAACATTTTGAATCTTTGGTTGAAATGACACACTGTAAAAAATTACCGTGAATTTAACGGTAAAAAACTGTAAAAATGCTACAGTAAAAACCTGTTAAATGGTTAACGGTAAATTCCCCTACTATATACAGTGAAAAAACTGTATTGGACATTACATGTATTGGACATTAATTTTACGGTAGTAAAATTTTTGGAAGTAAAAAATTGTATTGGACATTACATGTATTGGACATTAATTTTACGGTAGTAACATTTTTGGAAGTAAAAAATACCGTATAATTTACTGTGAATAACTGTAAATTGACATTCCCAGAATTCCCTGCGTTACATTTCAAATTTGATGTTTTTTTTTGTTGAAATAACTATATTTCTTAGTTTTTTCTTATCAGTTTTGTATATTAGGGTTGTGTGTTACACTTAATGTTGTTAAATGAATGTTTATTGCATTATTTCAGTTTCATGTGTGTTACCATGATGGTGTTTGGTGTTTGTGTGAATGACACTGTGCACATTCTATATATGTTATTATTTAAAAGCTGCTTGTGATGGGCTTTGGTTCATCGTGTGACTTTCTCATCACCACCTGCATTTGGTGGTTATCAGTGTATTACAAAGGTACAAAACAGATTTCAGTACTTCAATAGGTTGTTATATTAACATTATATCAGTTAATGAAATTATGGTATTTAACTGTAAATTTAAGTTAAAACCGTAAAACCTAAAATGTTGCTACCGTATTTTTACGGTAAAATTCCGGCAACCACAGCTGCCGTTTTTTTACCGTAAATTTTAAGGAATTTTTTTTACAGTGCAGTTCATTTGATTGAAAATAATAAAAAAGAACAAACATAATTATTATAAATATGGCAATATACAGCAATTTTTATACTTAGAAGGAATACTAATGAGGAAACAAATTCTTATCCTTGAAATCTGCATCGGCAATCAAAGCTTCAATAGTGATGCTGTTTTTCAGTTTATTTCAGAGCAGAATTCATGCATATGAACATGTGCAGTAAAACCTGTTTAGCTGAAGTAGGTCTACATACAACTGATGAAGTCATTTCACATATTCCAATAATATAAGGTTTTAATAAAATTGAAAAAATGAGAAAATTTCTTTTTTTTAAAGGGGTCATATGTAATGATCTTTAAAAAAGCATCATATGACCCCTTTAAAGAAAATTGAAAAAGTACATTACATATGTGCTGTCTGGGTTCAGCATAATTTTACACAAACCATATCTCCGTGTCATATTTCTGTGAGAGTAAATCTGGGAGATGTTTATAGCACAACTTTATAACTTGTTTTCGTGACAGAACAGTCATTAATCAAACCATCAGTTTCTAATCTCTCTGCACCAAAACAAAGATCAAT
>NW_015555783.1:186315-186867 GCF_001515605.1 Sinocyclocheilus anshuiensis | reverse complement strand
GCGCGCTCTATGAGAGAAGCATGAAGCATGTGTGTCTCTGACAGATATGAAACACATTTTTGAAAAACTAGGGCAGTCGAAACTGTAAGTGTTGGCTAATGATTAATTATCACACAGATCATTGTGATTAATGATTTATTGACTTCTGAGACACTTACACATTCACATTAAGAAGTCATTTATTCATTCAATCATTAAATGTGACGTGTTTGTTGAGGAAAATCATTTTCTCTATAATCATTTTCACAAATTTAAAAAAAAAACTTTTTAAGATTAAACAATGTTATATGCTTTTATAGAAGCATTAAGTCAGGATGGTTTCAAATTGATTGTTGAAATTATTTAAAATTATTTGTGACCCTGGAGCACAAAACCAGTCATAAGGGTTCATTTCTTTAAATTGAGATTTATACATCATCTGAAAGCTGCATAAATAAGCTTTCCATTGATGTATGGTTTGTTAGGATAGGACAATATTTGGCCGAGATACAACTGAAAATCTGGAATCTGAGAGTGCAAAAAAATCTAAATATTGAGAAAATCGCCTTTAAA
>NW_015555783.1:166901-186064 GCF_001515605.1 Sinocyclocheilus anshuiensis | reverse complement strand
TTGGCATAAAAGAAAAATCGATAATTTTGACCCATACAATGTATTGTTGGCTATTGCTACAAATATACCCCAGCGACTTAAGACTGGTTTTGTGCTCCAGGGTCACATTTATTAATTTACTTATATAAGACTTTGCAGCAAGAGTTGGGAATGGCAATCATCCAACTCCATGCAGCATTGGGAATGACAAGAGAATCGACCAATTTTTACATTTATATACATTTTATTTATTTATTTTTTTTAAACATGTTTTTGAAAGAAGTCTCTTATTGTTCACCAAGGCTGCATTTATTTGAAGAAAAATACAGTAAAAACATTAATATTGTGAATTATTCTTACCATTTCAAATAGCTGTTTTCTATGTGAATATTATTTTTAAATGTAATTTACTCCTGTGATAAAGCTGAATTTTCAGCATCATTACTCCAGTCATCAGAAATCATTCTTGCTGATTTGCTGCTCAATAAACATTTTGTTGCTGCTTAATGTTTTGATGGAAACCATAATACAGTTTTTCCAGGAATCTTTGATGAATAGAAAATTCAAAAAACATACTTTATTTAAAATAGATATCATTTGTAACATTTTTTACATTTATTTTTAATTAATTTAATGCATAATTGCAGATGAAAAGATACTAATTTCTTAAAAAAATACAACTTAATCTAAACTTTTAGAGAAATGTAGCATTACATCACTTGCTCACCAATGGATCCTCTGCAGTGAATGGGTGCCGTCAGAATGAGCGTCCAAACAGCTGATAAAAACATCACAATAATCCACAAGCAAGCCACACCACAGTCCACCAATAAATGTCTTGAGAAGCGAAAAGCTGCGTGTTTGCAAGAAACAAATATCCTCTATCCATAATACTGCTTTCTCCAGTGAAAAAGTCGTCTTGTCTGAATCAAGAGAGAAATCTGCACACATCAAGTACCGAGACATTAACTGATGGACTGGAGTGGTGTGGATAACTTGTGGATTATTGTGATGTTTTTATCAGCTGTTTGGACTCTCATTCTGACGGCACCCATTCACTGCAGAGGATCCATTGGTGAGCAAGTGATGTAATGCTACATTTCTCCAAGTCTCTTTGGATGAAGAAACAAACTCATCTACATCTCTGTTCACAGTTCATTTTTGGGTGAACTACTACTACTACTTTAAGATTATTGTGAAATGGCTATAATGAAAATGAATGGGTAAAATGGAGCCAAAAGATGTCTGTCCAATGTCTTCCCAGCCCAGTCGGGGTGCTCAAAAAACAGATTGCAATTTACCTGTAACTATTTGCATTTCAGAGTGAAAAATTGAAGGGGGTCTGAATACTTTCCGTACCCACTGTATATATACAGTATATATGCAAAAAATGAAAAAAATAAATAAATAAATAATACTATAATTTATAATACAGTATATAATATAGTATTTTATTATATATTATACTGTAATTATATACACTACCATTCAAAAGTTTGTGGTCAATAAGTGGTCAGTCTTTTTTTTATTCAATGTGTTTGTTTATTCATCTTTATTATATATTATACTGTAATTATAAACACTACCATTCAAACGTTTGTGGTCAATAAGTGGTCAGTCTTTTTTTTATTCAATGTGTTTAACAATACAGTAAAGAGAATTATTATTACAATTTAAAATAACTGTTTTCTATTTGAATATATTTTATAATGCAATTTATTCTTGCGATGCAAAGCTGAATTTTCAGTAACCATTACTGCACTCTTCAGTCACATAATCCTTCCAAAATCATACTAATATGCTAATTTATAGATATTATGAAAGTGGTTATTTTCACCTATTCAGTTGCAAAAATCTACCAACAGCGTGAGTAGTGAGTAAATATTATGCGCAAAACCCAGAAAGGTGATTAAAATTACATTTAAATTCAGCAATTTGTGTGCATATTATTTGCAATCATTAGATTGTATTTCATCCAGCTGCAAGGAAAAGTATTTGAACCCTTGGATTTACCATGTAAATTTGATCTCATTCTCAAACAACTCATCAGGAATAGACAAACACAGTCTGCTCAAGCAAATAACAATACAAACTACTTCATTTCTTTATAAAGCACAGTGCGAGTAGAAAAAGTATGTGAACCCAATTGGCCTTACTTTGGCAGCAATAACCTCTTCTTCTAAACCAAACGGTTTCAGTTCTGCAGTATTTTCAGGTTGTGTATCTCTGTAGGTCATGCTGAGGTCAGAACTCAGACTGGGTCGCTCAAAGCGATGGATTTTGTTGAAACTCGTGTGTTGATTTACCAACTTCTGTTGAGTTTCAGCTGACAGACAGATGGCTTTCAGTCTCCTGCTAAATGGTCTGAATCTTATAAACTCAGGAATTAATTTTTCCCTCCATGACAGGAAGCTGTCCAGGTGACTTTCTGCACATTTTTGACGTGCAGCAATGTTTTTTTGGGACAACAGCGGCTTCCTCTTTGCTGGACACCCACAGCGCTGCACTTTCTCCATTTAAAGACTGTGTGTTGGTGATCACCATTCAGAGATGATGATTGCGTAACCCCTTTTCAGCTCGCAAGTCAAAAGGTTTCAATCTGAGGTGTGCCGAGTGCCCTTTAATGTCTGTGATATCTCACAACCCTGTGCATGCATTCAAATGTCCATTTTTAACTTAAGATTCAGTTTCTACTGTGAATATTTGCTTGGTTCTGCCTAAAGATCATTTGAATTTGATCTAGATCAACAGACATGATGTCTGAAACCAGTTTCCTGGAGGCAGGAGTATCTTCATACTGTCTGCCATTGACTGAACTGGGAAGTGAGGCAAAATGAAACTCCATGGGTTCACATACTTTTTCCATTATGTATATATGCCAGCAGCTACCATTCTCTCTAAGTGTTGAAAAAGCCACATTGGTTGACCACTAATCGTATTATACTTATTATAATTATAAGTATGTAGTTATAATATATAATTATATAGTTACAATTAAATTAATATAATTATCCTGTCAAACGATTAATCGCGATTAATCGCATACAAAAACGTTTTTGTTTGCATAATATATCCTTCAGAAATCATTTTAATATGCTGATTTGCTGCTCATTCCTTATTGTCAATGTTAAAAACAGTTGTGTGGTTTAATATTTTTGCAGAAACTGTGATAGTTTTTTTTAGGATTCTTTGAAGAACAGAAAGTTCAAAAAACAACATTTATTTAAAATATACATTTTTTGTAACATTTTGAATGTATTTAGTGTCACTTTTGATCAATTTAATGCATTTTAGCTGAATAAAAATGAAAATATTAAATTCTTTAACAAAAAGTCTTACTGATCCTAAACTTTTGAACTGTAGCATGCATATATATATATACAGTGGTGTGAAAAAGAGTTGTCCCCCTCCCTGATTTCTTATTTTTTTGCACGTTTGTCACACTTTAATGTTTCAGATCATCAAACAAATTTATTAGTAAAAGATAACACAAGTGAACACAACATGCAGTTTTAAATAGTGTAATAATGACAACAATCAGTCTATTCAAATGCATTTGAAAAGGAGGTGTGCAATTTCACAAAGCCTGTTTGAAAATATTCCACATTTTCCAGACAATTAATGCATAAAACATCATGCACTAATAGCCAATTGCTGATTCACATCAGATATGACATGTCACATTTGTGACTATAAACAAACACACATGCATAAACACAAACGCAGTGCTGCTATTCACACCGTAAGTGTGTGTGACACTCTGCCAACTGCGGCTGACAGATAAGGAGGGGGTCCTGACCACGCGCCGCACCGATTAGCAGAAGAAGTGCACAGAAACTATAGAGAAGCTCTCCGGTAATGCTAGCTCTTATCTGAGCTGATAGATTACTGCTTTAATACGCATCTCAATCCCCCTGCGCTCACAGCCATGAAGAGGGCCTTTATTTACTTTGGGAGCCTCATATCTGCAGGCAGTGTGTCCATCAATAGCAGCGGACTCAATTTGAGTTACACTTTTAGGGATTTGAGAATGCAGCGAAATGTCAATGAATGAAAAAAAAAAAACCAGAAGGAAAAATGTCATAAAATAACAGCTATTGATTATTAGGAAAAGTTCACTCATACAATTAAAATTCGATCATTATTTGGAAAGTTGACATCCTGCAAACAGTCTTTTTGCTATAATTATTATGCATGCGTTTATGGCCTCATATTAACCATTCCACAAGTGAAGTCAAAATGGTTTTTACAAATATAATAAGCAGGTATGCTTAAACTACACATCCACAACTGCATAATTGTTTCTTATTATCTTTAAGGAGTTTTCTAAAGTTAATATAAGAATAACTTTTATATAACTTATATAATATTTCAAGATGAACACTTACTGGACTGCAGCAACTTTGGTTTACTTGATTATCCAGAATTTTTTAGAAAAATCATGTTCAAATGTAAGTATTAAATATGATCATCAGTCTTTTGAGGAACATTTTTAATTGTTTATCTCTCAATCATTATTGTATTGCATTGCATTATAGCTTTTGCAACTACAGAGCTTTGACCATAAAACTAACTATTTATCATCTTACTAAGACAAATTATTGGGAGATATGGAGTGACAGCTGATATTTATATAATTTTAGGTCAGTAATCTGCTATACTGTTATAAAGATCTCATTCATTTACAATACAAGCTATCAGAATTTTATCTTAATTTTTGGCCATACAAATATCAGCATCTGCACGAAATTGAATATTTTTGCTCCATTTGGGCCTCTGAATATAATTGAGTTTTTTTTTTCTTGAGTATGAGCTCCAGAAATAAATTATTTATAGAAAGTTTTTTTTTCTTAGATTATATATTTAGCCTGAAGTTTCAATAAATTGTTCTATTAAATGAGATTCTGACTATTATTTCACTTTGTGTGCTATATAATATAAAATATACATATAAATTCTAATAAAAATAATGTGTACATTTGGCAGAGTTCAAAGTGCTTTATGAAGCATAAACATAAAATATGTAAATTGTTAAATCAGTGTGTTATGAGATTAATACGCCACTTGTGTTTAAGTGGCATATATAAATGTGTAATTGTAATTCAATTTCTCAAAATTGCTGTTCATTTCTTTGCGAAGAACTTTCTGAATTAGCAAAAATGACTAAATGCACTTGTTAGACATGAGAAGCGCTCAATCTGAGCAGCAGAGGGCGTCAGGAGACGAGCGCAAACGCATCGCATGCAGCAAATGACAGCTTTGAATCTCACAGACAGTGCGAAGGCGTGCAAGTGCAGAGAAGATGCACACATGCCCTACACACTCCGAATATGAATAATAAGAAAATATATTAAATCATAATAACGACTCTTGTTGTCACTGTTATTAGTGCTCTGTTAAATATCCGCCAGCCTGCGCAATGCATCAACTTCAAACCCCTGAAACTTGGTTGCACTTTTTGGACAAAATAACCTTCCCTGTGTATGATAACAGCACATTTGCTGTAAACGTCACAGTAGCCTGATGTCTCACTGGACACGTGCTATAATAAAGCATCATCACTCGTAACATGTGCACTGTCACCTAATAGCTTTAAAACATAAGGAAGGAAGCTCCACTTGTCATATCCGCAATGCATTACTGTCATCATATGGGGAAAAAGCCGGTAGGCCCAAACCAAAGCAACAATCCGCAGCCTCTGACAAGCTCAAATCCATCTGCAACTACCCACCGATCACCTCCTGGAGCTCGTACACCTCCTTGACAATGGGCCAGCTGGTGGTGAGCGCCGGCTGCGGGGTTTGGACGGCCGCCGGGGAGTCGCTCTGCTCCGCCATGATGCTGCTGAGAGAGTCGCTCTCACTCGCTCACCTCCGCGCTGCTGCTGCTGCTGCTGCTGCTGCTGGATCACTAGCGCATTGCGATGAACACATCCGGAGAGAGACATCGCGAATCCTACTACAGCGAGGGCTGAGCTCATGAATATTCATTGCGGCGCGCTGATGTCACTACAGCGTAGCGCGCTGATATTAAGTAGCTCATGAATATTACTATATTAATTAATATTAATATTAATTGCATATGAATATAATATGAATGAGTATCGCTTTTTATTTCTCCTCTTTCCTATTACTTGTTTCGCTTCTGTTTCAGTTTTTATTACCATTTTTACTACGTGTCAGTAAGTTGTTGTTTTCTAGCATGTTTGTAAGTCGCTTTGGATAAAAGCCTCTAATAAATGACTAAATAAATGACTAAATAAATATTAATTCGGCCATGGTGACGTTGTTTGGTGACCGTTGTTGGCGCATCTAGTCGCGTTAGATTGATTGATTGATTCTTTCTAATCGTCTAAGCCCCTGTTATTTATTTATGTATTTATTTATTTGTTTATTTATTTATGCTTTCTACTAGTCTGAATACCAATCTAATAGTCTTGATGCCAACCCTGAACCAAGAACTACCAAACTTTGCTATAAATTTGATCGCAACAAATAATCATATCAGTATAGTCTTCTTTGAGCGTTCAGTCACGTTAGGTAGCCTAATTAATATTCATGATCAATTCTTGACGCCAAATTGCGTCAATAAAAAGTTTCCCCGTTTCATCCGGTTGTGTGTGCTGCTTGCTTTGTTTGTTTAATGTTCTCAAAATGTAAAGGCTGATATATCAGTTACCACTTTGAAAGAATTTTCAAATGAATCAGTCTCTTCAGTCTCTTTCATGACTGATGATCTCTCTCTCTCTCTCTCTCTCTCTCTCTCACACACACACACACACACACACACGACTAATAGCCTTGTAAAACACTTTAATTGCATTTTTTCCGCAATGTATCAATAGCCTATAGCCTACAACAAACAACCGTTAATAGCCTAAATCTTCATAAAGATTTTAAAAAGAAGTCGAATCTTCATTATTTTGGCTTTATGCATAAAGAATTTCGCAAGAATTGATATATAATTTACGATATGATCTCTATTTGTATTCACCTATGTAAAACAAAGTAAAAGCAAGAAGGCCAGCACTGCAGTAGCCACTGGAAAAACTATCTATCGACCAGCAGGTGGGGCTATTTCATAAGATTTGGCAGCTAAAGGTGGCCCTCTATAGTTCTGTGCTTTTATTTTGATGTGTGACGTTTATAGCAGGGTTATTGCAAGAAGCCAGACTAATACAACAAAAGATTTAAATTACACGTGAGGAGAAAACCAGAAAGGATAACAAAATAAAACCAAACATTTTTTAACAAAATAAGTAAAAATACATTATTAGTAAGTAACACATTAATAATCTTTTTTTTTTTTTTAAATCACAGATGAAAATGTACCGTACAGATGAACACTGATTGCGTTCTTGTTAGAACACAGTAAAACAACATTAAAAAAAAAATACAAAACTAAAACTATTACTATTACTGGTAACAAACAGAACTAAAAAAATAATAATAAAACTTAAATGGTAATATTTAAAGAAAAAAGTAATAAAAATGATAAAAGCACACGTCAAACTGAGTAAAAATGAAACTAAAATCATATCTAAATCTAAAAATAAAAGCTAATTATAAAAATAAAGATAGTATAATAAAAACGATATTAAATACTTATTATATACTTATATACTATATAAATTACACTAAAATTACACTGGTTCTGAAGCATTTAGATTTATGTAGAGGCCCATAACTGTAATATTTTTATTGTGTTTTTGTCGTGGTTATTATGATTTTTTTTTTTAAAGAACAGTGTAACCCAGGTTTTTAAAAAAGTACACTTCCATAATGTAGGCTACTTAAAAGTGCTCTATTTTCGCGCACTAATTTTGTACTTAATATACTGAAAATTATTCTTTAGTACTTCTTAAGATAAACTTAAGATCAACTAAGCTAAGTGTACTCAACTGTGCTATTTTGGGACACCATGAATATGAACTAAAATGCACTTTTAACATACTATCCCTGTATTTAAAAAATGTATTTAGTTACCACTTGTAGTTCACTTGAACCCATCTTTCATACACTAGTACACTCAAGTGTTATAGGCTACAAGTGGTGACTAAATACATTTTATAATAATACAGAGATAGTGTGTTAAAAATGCATTTAGTTCATATTTGAGGGTGAGTAGACTACATAATGATAATGGCAGGGATCCTGGCGTGGTTCTGGAACGAGAGGTTCTGGCTCCCGCACAACGTAACCTGGGCTGACTTGAAAAACACAGACGAGTCCACCTTTCCACAAGCCGAGGATCTGTATCTGGCGTGTCCTTTAGCATTCTGCATGTTTATGATCCGGCTGGTCTTTGAGAGGTACGTCCAGTGTCACATCTTCATCATCATCATCATCATCATCATCACTGCTGAAGATGTTGCGCTCAGGGTGGTTCATCCTCAGCTGCTGATGATGATGGGACAGGTTTGTGTTCCTTCACATTGTCACTGAATCTTTGTATGAATTAGGACAATGACAGGAACCCAATATGGCCCATCTTCTGGAATAATAATACTGATGATGAAAGTAGGTCAGTGGCGCTCTTTGTTGTGTAGATCATTCTTAGGTGTGCCATCTATTTCTGTTTTTGTAAGCGGAGTGTTTTTATACCAAATCTGAAGTTTGAGAATCTCCACTGCCTCCCAACACAGGGGCATGTTGTCACGCTACTGTATGGGGTAAGTTGTCACAAAGGGAACCACAAAAGGGTGTCATTTTTACCACAAAAAAAAACAGTAAAACAATTACTCCATGAAGCGCAAAATTGAGTTTAATATGTTTCCTATTGTGCGTTAATGTCATGGAAATGCATTAACCCTATTAAGATATGTTCTAGAAACCCGTCTAAGGTGACTGGCGATATGCTTGTATTAATCTGAATTTTGGATCATCTCATTTACAATATTTATTTTTATGAAAACTTGGTACTTTTTCAGGGTTCTTTGATGAATAGAAAGTTAAAAAGAACAGCATTTATCTGAAATAGAAATATGTAAAATATTAAAATATAATAATGTTATTATAATAGTATTAATATATCAATATTATATTATTTTTTAATATTACAAACATATTTACTGTCAGTTTAGTCCATTTAATACAGCCTTGCTGAATAAATGTATTAATTTCTGTAAAAAAAAACACACACACAATTTTTGTGTATATAGGTAATTATAAATTATGTAACAATACTCATATTTTTGCGTCCAGCCATGATATGTCAGCTCATATAACTTGAAAATATATTGTTTGAGATTTTAACATAATTTCCTTCATTTTAAGTAGGTGCCGTTAGTAACACCAAAAAAAAACAAACAAAAAAAAAACATTTTTTTAAAACAACCATATAATATACAAAATAATTTGCTATTCATCACACTGCTGAATTCCTGAATATGCTGATTATATCTGTACAGAAATATTTCAATAGCTGTGGAGCATGTAAACATCTTTTTCAGCCATACCTACTCTGACATATAACAACAATTTTTAATATTTAAAAAAAAGTCTCTTATACTCACCAAGGCTGCATTTATTTATTCTAAAATACAGTAAAAATAGTAATACTGTGAAAATATTTTTTATATAATAAAATATTAAAATAAAAAAATATATAATTTTTTTTTTTTAATGAAAACTTGGTACTTTTTCAGGATTCTTTGATGAATAGAAAGTTAAAAAGAACAGCATTTATCTGAAATAGAAATATGTAAAATATTAAAATATAATAATGTTATTATAATAGTATTAATATATCAATATTATATTATTTTTTAATATTACAAACATATTTACTGTCAGTTTAGTCCATTTAATACAGCCTTGCTGAATAAATGTATTAATTTCTGTAAAAAAAAACACACACACAATTTTTGTGTATATAGGTAATTATAAATTATGTAACAATACTCATATTTTTGCATCCAGCCATGATATGTCAGCTCATATAACTTGAAAATATATTGTTTGAGATTTTAACATAATTTCCTTCATTTTAAGTAGGTGCCGTTAGTAACACCAAAAAAAAACAAACAAAAAAAAAACATTTTTTTAAAACAACCATATAATATACAAAATAAAACTTGTAATTCTTATTTATATGTATAAATATATTTATATTAAATATTGGACACATTATGTTTGCACCTGATGTTGTTGAAACGTAATAAGTGATTGACAATGAATAAAAGTGAGAAATAAAATGAAAGTGGGAGATTCACCCAAACCTTTTTGAACAGTCAAAAAAAAACACTGCTAGAGAAACAAGCTTTTGTGCGTTTGGAATTTTGAAAAGTTATTGACATATAGCCTCTTCCCCATGTGACAACTAGTCGTATGCTTGAGATTAGATGATAAAACCAGTCAGTGTGCACTTGATATCAACTGTAAATCATGCTTTCCAGTGAGCTATGAAACTTAGACATTAATTTTGCGCTATTATGGGTTTTGACATCTGAAAGTGTGTTGGCTTTCAGTGTCACAAAAGCAGCAGTTTTGACATATTCCCTGCGGGACGGCGCGGTGTCAGGTTTTGTGTTTATGTATGCCACAGACCATCTGCTCTTCACCTTCATCTGACAGAGTTCTTCAGATCTCTCCAGCTGAATTTTGCTCTTCATAGTTTGAAGGTGAAATATACTGTCAGGGTCTCCTCTGGGATTGTGTCTAGGGAGGAAGACGGATCTTCTAAAACATATTTTATTATCAGAGTTAAGTTGAACCCGTGTCAGTTCTGGACCGGCTGAAACCTTTGGATCTGACTTTACAAATAACAAACCATTGCAAAATAATAAAAAGCCATCAGTGTTCAACCGAAACGTCTTGATAAAAGCTCTCGTGGTCTTCACTGTGGCATCACTTGACTTCCTCTGTGGAAAGAGGACACACTATATGAAGTACAAACATCCTCTTCCATCCTACAATCGCAGTACATTTTTATGATGAGCAACAGCCCATTTATGGCATTTCAGCCCCACAAAAGCAAACCGTGCGCAGGCCGCAAATCACTTACCCTTAAGCTTATCGCAGCTCTTCAGCTTAATAGAAGAATCATTTCTAGAGCATTTTCTGCACTGAATTGCAGGGCTCTTAATTGGATGACATTATTAAGTGGCAAAAGCTCATTAAAACTGTCTGCTGTCACCTCCATTTCCATTCTTGTGACATCTTACTTTCCCAGACTTGCAAGGCCAGTTCATCTCTGAGCTTTGAGATGTATTTTTGTTTACCAAGGCTGCATTTATTTGATTAAAAATACAGTTAAAAACAATAATATTGTGAAATATTATTACAATATTAAATAACTGTTTTCTATTTGAAAATATTTCAATGTAATTTATTCACGTGATGTAAAGCTGAATTTGATATCGCAGCTCTTCAGCTTAATAGAAGAATCATTTCTAGAGCATTTTCTGCACTGAATTGCAGGGCTCTTAATTGGATGACATTATTAAGTGGCAAAAGCTCATTAAAACTGTCTGCTGTCACCTCCATTTCCATTCTTGTGACATCTTACTTTCCCAGACTTGCAAGGCCAGTTCATCTCTGAGCTTTGAGATGTATTTTTGTTTACCAAGGCTGCATTTATTTGATTAAAAATACAGTTAAAAACAATAATATTGTGAAATATTATTACAATATTAAATAACTGTTTTCTATTTGAAAATATTTCAATGTAATTTATGTAAAGCTAATGTAAAGCTGAATTTGACTTGTGTCATTAGTGTCACATGATCCTTCAGAAATAATTTTAATATGCTGATTATCAGTGTTGAAAACATTGTTTTATTTATACTTAATATTTTTGATGAGTAGAAAGTTCAAAATAACATCATTTATTTGAATTAGAAATATTTTGTAACATAATAAAAGCCTTATTTAAAATTTCTGAGCAATAGTTCCAGAATGTTCAGAGAACATTTAAAAAATAACGTTCCCATGACGTTTGCACAATTGTATAATGGAATGTTCCCTTAACATTCACTAAACCAAGAAAAAAAAAAAAGTTTCTTAAACACACACACACACAAAAAAAAAACAACACTTTTTGAACGTTCAGAGAACATTCAGAAATAATGTTTTTATAAATATTGGGAACATACAACAAAATGTTCTTGGAACATATTTTTGGGAACAGGTTGTAAAAAGAGAAGAATCTATGAAATGATTAACAAATAAGCACTATTGCCATGTTTGTTTTGATTTCATATATCATCTGCTCAAAGAAAGTGAAATAATCTGTTTATGTCATTGCTATTGTGATAAACGAAATATGACTTTCATAAACAGCGAGTTTGATATTTACATTAAGACGAGGACATGCAAATGCACTGCATAGTAGCAATGACCCATGAAATGTTTCTTCTGGTTGTTGTTCCTTTTTAACATTCTCATTATCAGATCGACAAGATAGAGTCTCATTAGCATAACAATACCAACTATAATGCAGTCGCTCTGATCATTTTCTAATACACCGATGTTTATCAGACCTTCACAAAAGCAGCCAGTCAGCTGCAGAAAGACCAAATGCTTACAGCTGGCCTGTGCGGTTTAACGCGTGTCTCTGAAGATTTGGCAAGACAGCCGCAGTGATTGCACACAGGAGGATTTCTTTAGCCGCCCGCTGTGGTTTTACCTCAGAAGTTCCCTTTGAATATTGATTTTTAATGCAACCTGTCAGACCTTCGGAATTAAGGTAGCAGGCATTGATATTACAAGATATAAATCTAATAAAGCGTTCTTTGTTATTGGTTGTTTTAGGTTTATTGCAAGGCCATGTGCACTAGGTCTGAAAATCCAGGCCAACGGGCCGCAGAAAGCTCAGCCCAACGCCATTCTGGAGAAGGTCTTCACTGCCATCACCAAGGTAAAGACCATGTTTCTAACCACAGGATTTATTGCTTCAGGAGGCTGAGAAAATCACTACAACACAGTTTTGAGAGGTTTACTGCTATTATAAATGGCAGGAACAGCAGTTTGATAAAAAAAAAAATTAGTAAGCCAGTTTCAGTAGAACAGCAGCAACTAATGTGCTGAAAAGATATGTGCATTTAACAGTTGCTTGAAAAAGTCCTTGAATCTGGTGTTCATGAAAGAGTGGGAACCCTGCAATCAAGCCTAGAAAAAAAACAGTGAACCACCCCTTTAATATAAACATTAACACCTTCAAGTATTTCTCAGTTAAATTACTGGTGTTTTTACAGCATTATTATTATTATTAACACGTGTGCATCAATACAACAGTTACAGTTACATGTCCTTAGAGGGAAAAAATGCATCAGAAATGGTCATAGAAATTTTTTCCTGCTTTCACTCCCAGTTTTTTAGCAACATCAGTTATGTTCATAACTACAAAAAAAACATTCATTTTTAGGATTTTAACCCTTTAAATGCTAGGTTGTACATAATGCCACTGCTGTTTATGAAGAAAAATAATAATTTTCCTTATACTAAACACTAAGCAGATTTTTTTTTGATGATTAGAAACAAACTTAATTTTGCATTATTTTTTGTGCAGTGTCAGAATTTAAAAAACAATCCTCCATACCAACACACTCAAACAATTAAAATTATATCATTTCAATTGGCCTTTTTTCAGCAGAAACAGAAAACAGGAAAAAATAAATAAAATTAGCTCCATAGGCCAGACCTTAGAAAATGGTGCCATTGAGGGGAAAATTAGTAATGTTAAGTGTTAAAAGTAGTAAAAATTTGAATTGATAAA
This sequence comes from Sinocyclocheilus anshuiensis, assembly GCF_001515605.1. Taxonomy (NCBI): domain Eukaryota; kingdom Metazoa; phylum Chordata; class Actinopteri; order Cypriniformes; family Cyprinidae; genus Sinocyclocheilus; species Sinocyclocheilus anshuiensis. The sequence goes on along the minus strand of NW_015555783.1, from coordinate 172,369 downwards.
TATTAAAAACACCAGATAGACATGTAATTAATGTTAAAAACTTGATCCTTACAACAGGGGGTCTTTAAATATAATGTGTTAGTACTGGCCTGTAAATCAAATTAGCTGAACATTTTCCTTCCGTTTTAGATTGAAATGTCTTATTGAGCTACCAAAGTTATCCAGCCGAGAGAAGCGAGTGTTTTATCTTGTCAATATTGTCGTTTCATTTATATTAATGGCATAATAGACAGTGGCAGGTCTTTTAGCCTGCATTTACGAGCCGTAATTATCTGATATTTTGACACTCGTCCATTTTTTATGGGGACCGTTCACCCAAAAAAAATGAAAATTCTGTCATTATCTCACCCTCATGATGTTGTCTTTAATGTTTAACAGAAGAAACAAAGTAATACAGGTTAAGAACAACAGTGAACTAACTATCACTTCAAGACGAACAGGCTGTGTTTGTGCATTAATACTGTACCTCACCTACTGTAGGTGAAATGATGCTCACATGAAACAGATGAGGACGATAACATAGAGAACCCAGGTGAAGTTTCATTTACAACAGCGATAATCCAAAAACATGAACTATGAATTAAATCCAAGACCTGAAACAAAACCTAAACTATGAGCTTGACTATAAACAATAACATTGAACTGCATACATATTTCAATACACAACAAAGTAACATGGCAAACATGAGGGCTTAAATACAAGACTATGGATTAATCACATGACATAAGCAACCAATGAGAAAACATAAATTCTAAACAAGATAACAAGATAAATTAACATGCACTAATGAGAGAACAGAACTAATAAGAAGACAAGGAACCAATGACAACATGACATGAGAAACAGGCGGAAACAGGATATATATATATTATATATATATATAATTTTTTAATTATTATTTTTTTTTAATAATTCAAAAAAGATTTTTAGTAAAATGTAAAAAATTGTTCAATGTAGTCTTGCTGGCGCTGAAATTAATCATGATGTTGAAAAGCTTTTTATCAGCCATTTATCTTTAAAGAATTATTCAATTATGCAGTAACGTGATTAAAACCTGCAGAGACTGTGAATCAGAATCAAATTGAAGTGCTTATCACAGTCACTGAAACGAGAGAGGCCTCGATTACAGCGAATCACATTAGTGTAAGCGAAACAGAACTATTCCTACATTCACTATGGTACTGTGAATTCTTTTGTTACTATCACCTCCACTGAGTTGAATCAGTATGTAATGCGAGTTCATTTATCTTGAATCAAATGTAAGTGCTCTTACTGATGTTCATTTGGGAACGAGGCCGACAGAGTTTAATCCACAACTTCTGGACTAAAGCAGAGCAGAGGTTGCCATGTAAAAGAAGAATAATGTTTCACCTTTTGAGCCCTTGTCTTGAAAGAAAGCGAGTGCTCTTGATGGTGGCGGCAGTGTAGAGTGACTGCACAGGTAATCGCAGTCTCAGAGCGATAGCGTGGCTCTTTGACGTGTGTGGCGTTATCAGAGCTTGTGTGCGCTGATGCATCGGCTCTATTTTTAGTCACTAAATTTCCTTGACAAATGTTCAGATTCTCAAACACACGAGATCCAGACACGCTTTAAGAATAAAAAGACCATTTCTGTCTGAAACGGAGCTATGCAGAGAGACAGGGAGACCTCAGGGCGAAGCTCATCTAGCTGGCATGTTAGCAGATACAACCGTCTAATTGGAAACTGATTGAGTTTGGATGAAATCCATTAGTGATAGACATCAGTTTTGGGGCTGTTATTTTTAGTATAAAAACAGTAGATGTTCATTGAGGATAAAATCATTTTCTATTCCGACCATTTCTTCAAAAAAGAGACTCTTTTTGGCCAAAGGAATCCTGAATCCAGTTGGTAATTTCAGAAAAATGTGCAATTAATTAGTAAATTTTTTTTAATCGATTGACAGCACTAATATATATATATATATATATATATATAATGAGAAAGAGTTTATTTTTATTTCACTGCAGGTTATTTTCTGTATAGAACAGTGTATGTGACATGAAAATCTTGAATCTTGACCTTCTAAAGCATTTATTAAACTTGGTTGATGTTAATTTCAACATTTACTAATTAAAATATTTGATTGCTAAATGCTACGATAACAAATCATAATCAAGTATAAAATCTCAAACATATACTATGCCTTATGCATGACCAGTAGTGGGGATTATGATTCAACCCACTGACTGAATCTTATGATTCTTTTACAAAATGACACTTTCTATAAGTTTACTTGGCAGATTCATTCAACAGCATTGTTCTGTTGAGTTGTAACAAGTCAGTTATTCTGCATTATTATTAAATTGCATTTTTCTTCAATTTATTCAGAAAATATCAACAAAGCATATTTTCCCCTTTATTTGATCAAACTATAAACAAAACCCAATAACCAAATAAATAAATGATGATTTTCAGTAATGTCCTTTAATAGTGCTGCACTCTTAGATAAAAAAAGGTACAAAAGCTGTCACTGCAGCTGAACCCTTTTAAAAGATACAAATATGTACCATTTAGTTTCTAATATGTACATTTTAGTTACTAATATATACCTTTAAAGGTACATGCACCCTTTAAGAGGTAAATAAGGTATAAGGGTGTACCTTTTAAAAAGATTCTGACCCAGTGAAAGCTATTGTACCTTTTTTCCTTAGAGTCTTGGATAATAATTTAACTATTACGCTCGCCATTGACATCATTCTATTTCTAATAGTGTATAATCATCAGCCATTTATACAGATTCATAAATGTTAAAACTGTGCTTTGGTTTTCCTAACGCCCCTTGTTTTACTGAATAAACTTGCATGTGAGCTGAATGAACGTATGGCCTCTTTTGTTCAGTCATTGATGGTCAGCAAGGAAGTGCTTGAAAGAATGGTTCATTCACAATGGAAACCCCAGTACTCCAGACATTGCAGCATGATTACGCTCGTATGTGCAGATGGCTTTTTAAAGACAACGGTTTTAAATGTGCACCGAGTGGATTTTTCAAGCTGTTAAATCCACATTGAGGCGGTTTGTTTGTGCTCTGACTGTGGCAGATCTCTGCAGTGACACGCTTCTGTCTGCTGTGTCTTCCAGCACCCCGATGAGAAGAGGTTAGAGGGTCTGTCCAAGCAGCTGGACTGGGACGTGAGGACCATCCAACGCTGGTTCAGACATCGACGCAACCAGGAGAAACCGAGCACACTGGCGCGCTTCTGCGAGAGCATGTGAGAAGAGAATCTCCTGTTCTTGTTTTTGTCAGGGAATGATTTGTTATTGTACTGCAGGATGCCTATTTCAGTGATATCTGTCAGGTAGTAGGGACTTTTAGTTTTTTAATGGCATGAAAATGCATGAGAAGTTCATTTTACTTTCATAATATGACGCATTTCTGTGTGAAACAGGATATTCATTAAGAAAAGATGTAGGATGGGACTTGATTTTATCCATCAGGAATTGATTGGATGCTGAAAAGTGGACGTTACTTATCAAAATGAATCATGTGGTTGAAAGAGAGGCAGAACAAGTTATTATATTTTGATAAAGTATTATGACATTTTTTTTTTCTTTGGAATAATGTGCACTGATGAATCGTTCACAATAAGGAACATTTGTAAAGTACAGTACTGTTCAAAAGTTTGGGGTCTGTAATATTTTGAAGAATTTTTGAAAAGTCTCTTAAGCTCACCGAGGCTGCATTTATTTGATTAAAAATACAGTAAAAACAGTAAAATTGTGAAATATTTTTTACAATTTAAAAGTTATTCCTGTGATGCAAAGCTGAATTTTCAGCATCATTACTCCAGTCTTCAGTGATCCTTCAGAAATCATTCTAATATGCTGATTTGCCGATATCCTTCATATGTTTGTGGAAATTTTTATTACATTTTTTTTTTTCAGGATTCTTTATAGAATTAATAGAAAGTTCAGAAAACAGCATTTATTTGAAATATAATTATTTTGTAATTATATAAAAAAAATTAATAGAAATTATAATAATTATTTATATTATAATAATAGTAACAATAATAATAATTAATAGAAATTATAATAATTATTTATATTATAATAATAGTAACAATAATAATAATTAATAGAAATTATAATAATTATTTATATTATAATAATAGTAATAGTAATAATAATAACAATAATAATAATTTATAGAAATTATAATCATTATTTCTATTATAATAATAGAAGTCATAATAACAATTTTATTTTACAATGCAACTGGAAAATTACAGTACTGATATTTATGGCTATGTCTTAATTTCTTCAATTTCAAAAGTTTTTTTTATTTCAGTAGAAAACCAGTCTGTTGCACTCTGTGCTATAGTTTTATATTATTAAAACACATAGTTTAGCTTCTGGATGCTGGATAGAGACACGCTGGAATACACCAGACACACTATTTTGCAACTGTTTTTAATATACTCCTCAATCCAGATCTGAAATTCACTGTGGACTACGTCAAACCAAGAAAGTGTCATTCTTTCATATATTCACTTAAATTCCCTTCTTTGGATGACATTGGACGTGCAGCATGATTATGGTCATCTCTGACATTATGCAATAACTAAACGTCAACAAACACACAGCATCTGGCAGATTTCACACAGCTCTCTGACAAAATACTGAACTGAAACGCACAAAACTGACCACACAATCTGTGGAAACGTTCAAGTCAAACGGTGTTTCTATGGAGACTAAAAATATTCCTTATTCTCTGTGGGAGTGGAATAATCCACTCTCTCTGTGAGCTGCGATTCTTCCCTCGCAAAGTGAGAAAGACGATCAAAAAAAAAACCCTGTTGCGTAAAGTCAGTCGAGGTTACACCACTAACGAGAGTCTGTGCTGTAAATGAATCAATGTTTCTTCTCCTTGTGCCAAAAAAACTAACAAAAACGAGGACAACTACTACTGAACTTTTGGTGTGAAAATGTCTTGTTAAAAATCTAAGCCAAAAAATACAACACGGACAGAATTAGGTTATGTTCAGAGTAGTATATTGCCATATTGTTTACGGTTTGTGCAGTATATGGCTTAACATGCATTTGAGAAGACAATAATACGCCATAGACCGGTTGCATAAAAACAGCCACTATGTCTTAAAAACTAGTCTGACCATCTAGCAGTTAATCAAGGAGTAATCAGTCTTACTTTTTAAATTCAAATCAGATCAATCTACGCTTTTATGTAACTGACAAAGTTTTAAAGAAAAAAATACATGACTAACTTGCAAGGCTAGTCAAAGCAGTTCATACAAGCGGCCACCAAACCTGTAATGAGAAGCATTTATAAACCATTTAAAGGGGTCATATGATGCTTTTTTAAAGATCATTATTTTGTGTATTTGGTGTAACAGAATATGTTGACATGCTTTAATGTTCAAAAAACACATTATTTTTCAAATACTGTACATTATTGTAGGTCCTCTATGCCCCGCCTCTCTCAAACGC
>NW_015555783.1:145842-166670 GCF_001515605.1 Sinocyclocheilus anshuiensis | reverse complement strand
TGCTCTCTCTCTCTCTCGCGCTCTCTCTCTCTCTCTCTCGCGCTCTCGCGCTCTCTCTCTCTCTTGCGCTCTCTCTCGCTCTCTCTCTCTCTCTCACACTCTCTCTCTCTCTCTCGCGTGCAAAACTCCACATTTGAACAGCCAATAGCAAATACTTAAACTAATAACAAAACAGTCGCTGATTCAGAAGCACCAGATTGTCATAACAAAGTCAGAATTACCTCCTCTCCTAGGCTCACGAAACGGTCGTCCATAAAATGCATTGCTGTTCTGTTGTAAGTAATCTTAAAGATTCCTAAATGCATCTACTTTCGGAAGGCCAAATAAAGTGCTTTTGCTTTCGCCTAGAAACACACAGCGTCTCCCTGACATGGCTGCTTCAACACTAACTGCGGTTACTGAAACCACGCCTTCTTTCTTTGTGTGCACATTTGGGCGGCATTATGCTAATATTTCCACATAGTGAGGTAGATATGTGGGGGCGTGTTAGAACGAGCCGTTTTAGGGGGGCGTGGCAGAGTCTTAACTTTGATAAAGAATATCTTTTTGGTTTTGAGACTTTAGTCTTTGCAACTTCAGGGATCTTATCTATGCACAATCAGCTTGTAACACTCCAAAGAGAAAGGAAAACTTGAAATCGCATCATATGACCCCTTTAAGAAGCGTTTACAAAGCAATTAAGACAGATGTAAATATTCATATTGTAATTTTACAAAATTAGTATATTTTTAATATTTTTTAATTTGACTGATCTAACATTTGGTTGATTGTTTTTATTTAGTATTAGTAGTAGTAATTATTGTTATTATTATTATTATTATTATTATTTGTAGGGCTGCACTAATTATATATCAATATGACTATAAATAATTTAGACAATATTTTTTATTAAATATAAATAATTTGCTGTACTTTATGGGATTGTAGTTTATTATTAATAATAATTATTACTATTATTATTTGTAGGGCTGCACTAATTGTATATCAATATGACTATACAATAAAAAGAATAATATAGACAATCTTTTTTATTAAATTCTGTAATTTGCTGTGCTTTATGGTATTGTAGTTTATCATTATTATTATTATATAGTCATATTGATATATACTTAGTGCAGCCCTACTACTACTAATAATTATTAATCTTACTACTATTACTACTAATGCGAAATAAAAATATTAAACCGAATGTTAGCTCTCCATCAAATTAAACAATTTGAGTGTTAAATAATAATAATAATGATAATAATAATAATAATATAGACAACTTTTTCATTAAATTGTCATTTGCTTTGCTTTTTGGGATTGTAGTTATTTCCTCAATAAAGTACACAGCCTTCTTTGCCATTTTTTCTGATTTTTGATTCAAAGTTGTTCTATTGGATTTTTTTAAATCCGTGTGGAGAAAATTAATGGGAAAAATACTTAACCAAGGCTGCTAACCAAGTAGGTGATTGCTGATTTGCTAGTTAGTAGATATTGAACTAACTGTAGTAATTATATGAATTCTATAGATGAACTCTATCAATTTCACTTTTTCTATCCACCCCCACTCATGTTTAACGAACCTGTTTCCAGGCAACTGCGCTGACCTCTAATTAAGTAAATAACTCCTGCTCGTTTGTTTTCACTATTGATCAAGAATAAAGCTCCAAATTGCAGTGTGTTAAATTACCAGGACACCAAACAGTAAAAACTGCCCTTTCATTTCATTATGCCTCAATTTATTATTTTCCCACTGCTTAACAAAGGCCTAACTGTGCTCAAAAGCCTTCATTAGCCCAGCAGTATCTTTCTTTCGTTGATTATGAAGAAGCGCTCGTGAAAGGTCTGGTCTTGGTTTAATGGAAGATGCAGTTTGAAGTTACAGGATCTGGTGTTTTCTGTGCTCTGTGGTTCATCGCAGTCTCAGAGGCCTGTCAGACAAGGTCAACTACAGAACAGAGCATCTCTCTTTTTGAGGAGGCTCTGAGAGAATAGGTGTATCTGGAAGGTCTTTTAAGGTCAGGCTTCAGCTGAAGCCCAGCGGCTCTGATTTGCTGTCTGGTGCTTTCAGTACAGCAGCTGAAAGCAAGACGTCCAAAGCTTCTCAAATAATGACCCGAGAAACACACTGAAAAATGCATTGCTGAGTGCTAGAGCTTGTATAATCCTGATATTATTTCAGCCTTTTGAAACATCATTTCAACCAAACAGTAAGTAGATTCAAACTGTTTAAAGCAAGAAGTAAAATACTATTTTTAAATAGTTCAAAATTATCAAGACTTTTTTTCTACATAGTTTTTCACTAAATGAAAAGGAAATAATTATATTGGATGGAATTCAATTCACAATTGTATTGATTTATTTATTATTACTTATTTGTTATTATTATTATTTATTATATTATTATTATTCATTGTTATTTATTTATTTTATACAGATAATCATTTTTTTACAAACCTGGTTTTGCTCAAATTTAAAGACGGTGTGTGTAATTTCCTATTTCTTTTTAATAATAATGATAACTTTATTTCAGCTACTTGCCAAGGCAACATTTCGTATTTTCATTTAGTATTTTAGTTTAGTATTTCATTTACTAAAATAGCAAACTACTTATTACTGCTAAATTACTAAAAATGAAAACAAAAAAAAATACAAATAAAAACTAGCTCAAAATATGAATAAAACTATAATAGCATCTCAATGACACTAAACAGTGGAATAGCATTTCGTTTTCTATTTTTACATTTTAAAACAGATTATACAGGTGCATCTCAATAAATTAGAATGTCGTGGAAAATACTGTTTTTTTTTTACTTCATTTGTAGCCAAATTCTATTTTTATTCAATTTTATTATTAAATTTGTAATTATTTTAAAATACTTGTAATTCTAAAAACTATTTAATACAAATGCATAGATCGGTTATATATTTAAAGTCTTTAAATTAATTAATTAATTATTAATTAAAAAAAAATTGTGATTCCCATAATTGGAGTTGGATCGGAATTGATCGGAAACAAGTCCCAATTAAAGATTTTTAAAATACAAAAAAATAAAAAATACTTAAAAAGTATTTTAAATTGATTATAAAGTTTTAAATATGGATATTTTTCTTACGAAAACTCATTGATTCACTACAGAAGGCCTTTGTTCACCCCCCCAGAGCTGTGTGAGACACTTTTTTTTATGGATGGGCGCTTTTTATTTCACTTCTTTTGGACTGATGCACTGAAACACCCACTGAGTGCCATTAAACAGTTTGAAAGATCAAAGACAATTTTTCATATAACTCCGACTAGATTTGTCTGAAAGAAGAAAGTCATATACACCTAGGATGACTTGAGGGTGAGTAATTTATGGGCTAATTTTCATTTTTGGGTGAACTAACCCTTTAAAGAAAGGAACTGCAATTGATGTTGTTTTCATTGTTTTCATTTCCCTGTCGCGGAGTGACAGGGAACTCTGTCTGTGTGAATATCAAAGCAGTAATTAATGGCATGTATCACATGGTAAACCCCAGAGGGCTGGACGACTGCACTCAGTGGGCCTCAGGGAACGCTGTGTGTCTGTGGTAGGTGTTCGTTTGGCTGCGAGTCTCATTTCTTTGTCCGCTTTGATCTCGGAGGTATCGGCTGGCACAGGCGTCTGCGTCTGGAAACTGACCACAGGCAGAGAGATCTATAACCACAGGGGCAAGTTAAAAAGGCCAAGCCAGCTTAACCCACCTGCTTTCCCCTGAACACACCGACTCTTCAGTCGTTCCCTTGAATATCACCGTTTCCCAATAAAATATTACTGATAAATCCTTGTCTGACAATGGAGATTAGCATATAGCGATCTGAGAATTCTTCTCCCTGATAATATTCAGCAATCATGTCATCTTTAGAGAACTAATGACGCCAGATTTGGGAATAAATCACTCTTTTGTTTTACTCTGACCAACAGCTTTGCAAAAAGGTCTGAATTTGTTTGCAATTCAGTTTGATTCATTTGGACAGTTTTACCTTGCGCTCCTGCGTTATTTCTTTTCATGCATTCATGAGTGATTTCTCTTACCGAAATAGAAACGCAATACGACAGAAAACAATTGAAAGTATTTTCAAAGGCAAACACAGTTAGCCTAGGATTTTTCCATTGGCTTTTGAATTATTGGTGAAAATAAGCTTCTTTTTTTTTATGATTCTTTTAAGTTTTGTTCATCAAGATTCACAACCTTCGCAAATGAACACAACTTTTATGAATTATGAAGCCCAAATTCAGTTAGCAGAAGTAAAAAGCTAAAGTTAGGTCAATATACACCACAGTTAAAAAACATTTCCCTGAAAACTCGAGTTTAGTTTGCAAGAGTGTGATTATAAACAGTGAGGCTGTAAAAGCAGACTAGTGAGTAGATGAGTTTACCTGTTTAGCGGGATGATGTTTAATGTCCTGAAAACCTCTGTAGTCCTATTTAGCCACCTGTTAATAACCACATTTTTTAAATAGGGTGTCTACACATCCTCTTTTTTTCCCTAGGATTTCTAAATTGTCTAAAATGTCTTAAGTTTTGGCTTTGTTTTCCTATTGTTTTCATACTCTCTGAAGGTAATGACTGGAAAGTAGTTTGACCAATAGCATGCAGGCATTTAACAAAATCGACCAATCACAGCGTGCAAGAGGGTGGGATCTACACACTCTCAGAAAAAAGGTACAAAAGCTGTCACTGTGATGGTATCCTTTCAAAAGGTACTAATATTTACCATTTAGGTACTAATATGTACTTTAAGGTACTGGTATACACCTTTTAGGAGTAAATAAGGTACAAAGGCGTACTTTTTTTCTGAGAGTGCAGAAAACAGTCAACTGAAAATATGTGTACATATAATGTATGAGGACTGTTGAGGGCTTGTCAACAGGAAAACAAGGCAAAACAGGCATTTTAGGCAATTTAGAAATCCCAGGCAGGACACGTCAGAGAAAAAGATAATGTATGGTCACTCTAAGAGAAGTAAAAGCTTCAAGTAAACTTATCAGTAAAAAAAATAAATAAATCACAAGTAGGGTATTACTAATGCATTTTATGTTGTAGAATAAAACCTAAAAATATCTTGAGCTCGTATTAATTTAACAAAAATAAAGCCAAAATGGAAAAACCATTTGTGACAAAGTTAGGACACCCTTACTGTTAACATAAGAATTATTAGGGTAAGAGGCAGTCAGGCACTGCTAATCAAATGCTTTTGATTAACTGATCATCAGCAAGTGTGTGCACCTCTATAAACTATAAAAGCAGATGTTTTAGCGGTTTGCTGGTCTGGAGCCTTCAGGTGTGTGTTAACGCAATGCCAAGGAGTTAAGACATCAGCAATAATCTTAAAGAAGCAATTGTTGCTGCCATCAATCTGGGAGGAGTGACACGGCCATTTCAAACAATTTGAAGTCCATCATTCTACAGTGAGGAAGATTATTCACAAGTGGAAGACATTCAAAACAGACACCAATCCTCCCAAGAGTGGACGTCTCAGCAAAGTCACCCCATGATCAGATCATGTAGCGCTCAGAGAAATGGCAGACAACCCAAGAACTACACCGCAGACTCTACGGGCCCTTGTGAAATGATAAAGTTCATGACAGTACAATTAGAAAAATATGTGACAAGTATGGCATGTTTGGAAGGCTTGCCAGAAAAAAAGCCTCTTCTATCTAAAAAAGCATGGCAGCACAGTTTGCAAAGTTGCATCTGAACAAACCATAAGACTTCTAGAACAATGTCCTTGTTTGGCCATAGGTGGAGATGTTTGGCCATAATGCACAGCGCCTCGTTTGATGAAAACCTAAAGAGCATATCGGCACAAACACCTCATAGCAAAAGTCAAGCATGCTGATGGAGGGCTGATGATTTTGGGCTTGGTTTGTAACCACAGGACCAGGGCACCTCAGAGTCATTGAGCTGACCATGAACTCCTCTGTATCCCAAAGTATTCTAGAGTCAAATGTGAGGACATCTGTCCGACAGCTAAAGCTTGGCCAAGATTGGGTGATGCAACAGCACAATGATCCCAAGAAAACCAGCAAATCTACAACAGAACGGCTGAAAATAAAAGAATCAAGGGGTTACAATAGTCCAGTCAAAGTCCAGAGCTCATCCTGAGTGAAATGCTGTGGCAAGAGCTGTGCAGAAACAAATGCCCTCAAACCTCAATAAACTGGAGCAACGTAAAGAAGAGTGGGCCGAAATTCCTCCAGAATGATGTGAATCATACAGAAAATGATTAATTCAAGTTATTGCTGCTAAAAGTGGATCTACAGGCAATTGAATCATAGGGTGTCCTAACTTTGTCACACATGGTTTTTCCATTTTGGCTTAGTTTTTGTTAATTAAATAATAACACAGTGTGATATGTAATGTGATGTTGTTCATCTGAGATTTTCTTTTCCAAATTTTAAGACCTGCCAAGGACCAGATGTTTTATTATGTCCTGATACAGAAAACCATGGAATTCAATAGGGTGTCCTAACTTTTTCACATGACTATGTTTTTAAGGCTCTTCCAGAGATCTGCAAAGGCCAGTCTAATTCAACTGAAGGTGGTTCTTGGCCCAAAAAGTTTAAGAAACACTTCTTTAGAGTAGCCTATTCAGACTTGCAGAAGTTGATGGATGGAAAAAAATTATCCAAAAGAATAGGGGAAAAGGTTACATGAATCAGCACTGGAAAGCCTGGTGGGAGAAGCATGTGTGTGTGTTTGGTTTGTGGTGGAACAACTGGTTTAGGGTGACTCATACAGATGACATGTTGAAAAATAGGGCAGTGCTTCTCAACTGGTGTTGCTTCAGGATCCAGATTTTACTCTCAACATCAAGTCAACATGCGTAAAATGTACTTTAAAAGCATTAAAGTTTATTAAAGAGTCATATCATGAAGAATCACATTTTCCTTAAATGTTTTCAAGTTTATTACTTGTTTTAAGATGAATTGGACTGCAAAATGAGCATAGCATTTGTGTTTTTTGATAGTCGGGGCCAGTCAAGAAACAGAAGCTTGATTTATCTTAACCACTGGAATATTGAAGTTAATCAAATAATGGCAATAGAGGTATCTGTTTGATAAATACTGGAAGGTTGGCTATTCTGTATTGATCAGAAGTGATAAATTTAAGAAACGCAGCTTATACTTGCAATTCCAAAGGTACTGCTCACCATCAAAAATACAGTAAAAACAGTAAGATTGTGAAATATTATTAGTTTCTATTAGAATGTATTTTAATAAGTTGAATTTCAATTTTCAGCATTACTCAAGTTTTCAGAAATCATTCTAATATGCTGCTTTGCAGTTCAGAAAGTGTTCCTTATTATGTAACTATGTTTTCATCCATCTTCTGTGTGCTTCTGTTATTGGCAAAGTGAAAATGCATAAAAAAGTTAATAAGTTATAAAACTGATAAAATGGTGTGTGTATTGATGTCTTTAAAAATATGCATTGTTGCATAAGTTTTGTTGTATCGGTTGTATTGTTAAACAGTTTCCATGTTTGAGAGGCAATATGTCTTATACTCTTACCTATAGTACAATATAAATAATTTAATATACAATTTAATAATAATAAAATATTTAATGCACAATTGAACATTACCAAGAAATGACACGGACACTCGGACGCTGCATTTAGGCTAAATGTAAGACATAGAATGTATGTACTAAAGTTATTTGAAAAATATTGTTGACACATTTTGATGTACTGAAAAAAAATCTTTCTTTGTTTTTTGAAAAAAAGAAAGTCTGGTTCAAAACTTGGCTAATGTTGAAAACAGTTGTGCTACTTGATATTATTGTGGAAATCATGATGCATTTATTAATTTTTTTTTTTATTTTAGAACAGCATTCATTTGAAATAGAAATCATTATAAATGTCCTTACTGTCACTTTTGATCAATGCATCCATGCACAATGAAAATATTAATTTCCTTAAAGAAACCTTGCTGACCCCAAACCTGAAGGGTAGTGTATGTTTGTTATGCACTAAACGCTGCCTCTCAGTGCACTCATTTAAAGGATAATTATGGAGGGAACGGACAGAATGAGATGTTATATCAGCCCAGGTCAGCATCCTATCTTCAGCTTCGCCTTTGTTATGAAGGATGTGCTGTGATGAAGGTGTGCTGAAGGATGTGTTCCTAATCAATGTTGAAGTACTTGAGCGTGAGGAGTGGGGTTAACCTGATCGCTGTGTTCTGGATGAAATGAGGAAACAAAGCTTTACTTGTTTATGCTTCCAAAGAGAAAGGAAAAATTGAAATCGCATCATATGACCCCTTTAAAATGACCTTTTGGTGCAATAGTAATGAAAAATGCAATGTTTCTGAATGTCCTGTTCTGTGTGTTTTCTTCACAGGTGGAGGTTCACGTTTTACCTGTACATATTTACGTATGGTGTGCGCTTCCTGAAGAAGGTAAACAATCTCTTTTGACTGAATAATTGATGGTCATTTTGAAACAGTACATCTTTTATGATTGACAAGTCGATACATCCATTATTCTGTTTTGCTCTCAGTCTTGTTGTTTCCATAAAACACTGTGAGTTGTTGACAGGATGTTGTCGAGCAGAGAAGCTTTGTTTTTTTCACAGCATTATCAAATAGATGCAGTGTCACAGTTTTTATTTACTTATTCGGTATCACGACTACAAAATGCAGCAGCGCACTGAGAGTTATTCTACGTTTTGCCTTTCATCACCTCTTGGGGTTTTGCGGCACGAACGTGCAGACAAGATGAAGTTAGAGAGATGTCAGCTCTGACTTGATTTTGATTTTATTTGTTGTGTCGTACTGTGCGGAGAGAGACAGCATCCATAAACTCTCTCTCTCTCTCTCTGCCCTTCCTCTCATAAAGCTATTCATAATTCATCACTCTATCCATAATGCAGATTATTTTCCTCCAAGCAAACATGTTCAGAAGAACTGGCTGCATCTTTGACTCTTCAATGAAGCAATTAAAGGATAGTTCACACAGAAATAAAGATTCTCTCATTGTTTACTCAATATCATGTTGCTCCAAACTAGGGCTGCACAGTATATCGCAAATTGACTTGAATGAAGCTTATCATCATCAATCATATGCATTTTGATATGATTTTACTGCATTAATTTGAAAATTTTAAGTAGATGCAGCAAGTAGGCTGATAAAATTGCATATAAATGTATGTGGTTTAGATCTGTAAATTATATTTATATATAAAAATATATTTAAAAACCATTAAAATTTATAAAACATTACAAATATATATTTTAAAAATTGAAAAAGATGTTTAAAAAACAAAAAAAGAAGAATGCATTAAATAGTAAGGACCAGCAAAAGATAGATAGATAGATAGATAGATAGATAGATAGATAGATAATCAAAATATAGACAAAATATATAAAGGTATAATATAATGGTACATAAGTTACTTGTAACGTAAGTGAGGATCATCCAACAAAACATAACAAATAAAAATATAAATTACATAAATGCAAAAGAAAAATTATATATATATTTTAGAAATAAAAAATAAATATCATTTTTTAATAAACTGTTCCTTTAAATGAGTATTAAGCATCATTTGCACATTAATTCAAAACCAATGTTCCAAAAACGAGCATGTTAGGGAACACATCTATAGGATTATTTACGAATAGACGCAAGTAAGTAATGCTGTGTGTCTTTGTAGAAACTAGGCTAAAGGTGAACTGCTTGAACTTGCATGACGGTGCACTTTACTGAATGAGTTCATCTGCCTCGGATTGGACGCGTTTCTCCTGTTGCTGTTATTAATAGGAGCAGGAGTGGAAGTGGGCTGACATAAACTCAAAACAGACCTACAACTCATACAGGCTCAAGAACTGATAGATTCATCTGTTGCGTTCATCTTAATTAGGGAGAGCAGGCTATCGAGAAATTGGTTTTGGATTCTTCAGTGTCCTTGTCCTAAAAATGATTGGTCATGGGAAGACAAACACTCTAAAGTGAAATGAAATCGAGCTACCAAACTGAAGAAACCATCCAGAGAATATTTGTTTACTTGCCGTCCATTTGAATCCATGCAATGCAGAACAATAAAACTGGACACAACCATAACCACTGAATTTTTCATCAGCTTTGGTTCTGGAAGTGTTTTCCCCGCTTCGTTTTCTGCACAGGCATTTGAATTTAGTGAAGCATTTGAACACTTGAACCGAGCAAACTAGCTGAATCACAACAAAATAGAGTGTTAGCACTGAATAGATTTAGCACAGGAGGAAAACAGATCGTCAAATCGTTTTTGTCCTAAGGAGAATTTACCATAGTTCTTGCACAGTATTCATAGTTTAAAGAACATCTAATGATGTTACAGCATCAGACGTCTTATTCTTGTATGTGGCCTTTGAGAACGATGCTGTGAAGTTGCTAATTAGCCAAAAGTAGCGTTGGATTGGATCATATGTCAGTATTCTCAGAGCACAGCAGCAGATCTCACAGGAAATCATCGGCTTCACAATACCAGGCTTTGATGCCAACTAACCTTCCTACATGATGTGGTTTATCGAGAGGGGAAAAAGTGAATTCAAAGCATTTCAATTATGTAGCTAGCACTGAGGATAATGACTGTATTTTCAGTCTTTTTCATACTTTGATGTAGCAGAATTCAAAAGCTCTTTCAAAAGACATTATCTTGTGTCTTTAGTGAAAAGCTCTGGAGATCATTTGTGTCTCTGTGTTTGATTTTAAAGAGCCCGTGGCTGTGGAACACCCGAGAGTGCTGGTACAACTACCCCTATCAGGTACATTTATACTGTCTGATATATCAATAATCATTATTAAATGGGTCATACTGTATCGTGCTTTTTTCTCTCTGAGGGTATGTTTGCACGACAATGATTTATTAAAAACGGAACAGATTTTCCTTTGCGTCCTTGAAAGATAGATAGATAGATAGATAGATAGATAGATAGATAATCAAAATATAGACAAAATATATAAAGGTATAATATAATGGTACATAAGTTACTTGTAACGTAAGTGAGGATCATCCAACAAAACATAACAAATAAAAATATAAATTACATAAATGCAAAAGAAAAATTATATATATATTTTAGAAATAAAAAATAAATATAATTTTTGAATAAACTGTTCCTTTAAATGAGTATTAAGCATCATTTGCACATTAATTCAAAACCAATGTTCCAAAAACGAGCATGTTAGGGAACACATCTATAGGATTATTTACGAATAGACGCAAGTAAGTAATGCTGTGTGTCTTTGTAGAAACTAGGCTAAAGGTGAACTGCTTGAACTTGCGTGACGGTGCACTTTACTGAATGAGTTCATCTGCCTCGGATGGGACGCGTTGCTCCTGTTGCTGTTATTAATAGGAGCAGGAGTGGAAGTGGGCTGACATAAACTCAAAACAGACCTACAACTCATACAGGCTCAAGAACTGATAGATTCATCTGTTGCGTTCATCTTAATTAGGGAGAGCAGGCTATCGAGAAATTGGTTTTGGATTCTTCAGTGTCCTTGTCCTAAAAATGATTGGTCATGGGAAGACAAACACTCTAAAGTGAAATGAAATCGAGCTACCAAACTGAAGAAACCATCCAGAGAATATTTGTTTACTTGCCGTCCATTTGAATCCATGCAATGCAGAACAATAAAACTGGACACAACCATAACCACTGAATTTTTCATCAGCTTTGGTTCTGGAAGTGTTTTCCCCGCTTCGTTTTCTGCACAGGCATTTGAATTTAGTGAAGCATTTGAACACTTGAACCGAGCAAACTAGCTGAATCACAACAAAATAGAGTGTTAGCACTGAATAGATTTAGCACAGGAGGAAAACAGATCGTCAAATCGTTTTTGTCCTAAGGAGAATTTACCATAGTTCTTGCACAGTATTCATAGTTTAAAGAACATCTAATGATGTTACAGCATCAGACGTCTTATTCTTGTATGTGGCCTTTGAGAACGATGCTGTGAAGTTGCTAATTAGCCAAAAGTAGCGTTGGATTGGATCATATGTCAGTATTCTCAGAGCACAGCAGCAGATCTCACAGGAAATCATCGGCTTCACAATACCAGGCTTTGATGCCAACTAACCTTCCTACATGATGTGGTTTATCGAGAGGGGAAAAAGTGAATTCAAAGCATTTCAATTATGTAGCTAGCACTGAGGATAATGACTGTATTTTCAGTCTTTTTCATACTTTGATGTAGCAGAATTCAAAAGCTCTTTCAAAAGACATTATCTTGTGTCTTTAGTGAAAAGCTCTGGAGATCATTTGTGTCTCTGTGTTTGATTTTAAAGAGCCCGTGGCTGTGGAACACCCGAGAGTGCTGGTACAACTACCCCTATCAGGTACATTTATACTGTCTGATATATCAATAATCATTATTAAATGGGTCATACTGTATCGTGCTTTTTTCTCTCTGAGGGTATGTTTGCACGACAATGATTTATTAAAAACGGAACAGATTTTCCTTTGCGTCCTTGAAAAGTTTCACATACAGATGACAACATTGTCAAAACACAGGTCAGCGAAAATGACTGGAACGCTGTATTTTCAGGCCCGAATATGCCGTTGTTGTATAAATGAATGGCCAAAACACATAAAATATGTTTTCTATTTTTGGTTGTAAATGGTGTCGTGTAAACGCCCCCTGAGATCCAAGTGTTTTGTGAGGCAAATGACTATATTCCACCCTCTCTGACTATTAGATCCTTTTTGAAAGTTAGTAACCATTTTGCATGGCAATGCATTAACAGATTTTACATTTCTAATGCAGATTTTAAGGTCCTAAATCAGGGATTCCCAAAGTGGATCCATGAGTTGATGAAAAGCTAATAATGAACTCATTAAAATAGACAATTTAAAAATAAAAATATTATATTTGACATTTAATTTAAGTTAAAGTGTATTTAATATTTTATCAAATAAATTCAAAATACAAAAAAAATAAATAAAGACATTTTATTTGTTTATCAGCATGTCGTGTGACCATTAACCAACATCAGCGAAGCATGAACATGCAAATGTTTTGTTAAAATTGAAATATTAAATATTAAATATAATTTCTTCATCAGAACAGATTTGGAGAAATGTAGCATTGCATCATTTGCTCACCAATGGATCCTCTGCAGTGAATGGGTGCCGTCAGAATGAGAGTCCAAACAGCTGATAAAAACATCACAATAATCCACAAGTGATCCACACCACTCCTGTCTATTAGTTTACTGTTTTGTGAAGAGAAAACCTGCATGTTTGTAAAAAAATAAAATAAATAAATAAAATAACTTCAAAGCTTCATGCTAAAATACAGGTTCTTTATCCATAATATTGCTTCTCCAGTGAAAAGGTTGTATCGTCTGAATCAGGAGAAAAATATGAAGAGATCAAGCACCGTTTACAAGGGAAAAGAGTCCAAAACAGTTCTTAACAAATACTTCTGTGGAGTTTGTAAAGTGTCAGTAAAGACTTTTATGTTGTTACAGAATATTTGCATTTGAAATAAATGCTGTTCTTTTGAATCTGCTATGCATCAAAGCATCCTGAAAAAAATACAGTATGACAGCTTCCACAAAAATATTTCAACATTGATTCTTGGGCAGCAAATCAACATATTAGAATGGTTTCTGAAGGATCATGTGACACTGAAGACTGGAGTAATGATGCTGAAATTCAGCTTTGCAACAAAGGAAGAAATTACATTTTAATATATATAAAAAGAGAAAATGGTTTTTTTAAATTGTTAAATAAAATTCAGAATATTACTTTATTTTTCTGTGTTTTTGATCAAATAAATGCATCCTTGATGGGCTCAAGACACTACTTTCAGAAACATATATAAAATCTTACTGATCTCATACTTTGAATGAATAAATGAAAATGAAATATAATGAAAATAAAATAAAATAATTACTAAGTACCTAAAGTCAGGAATCTTTTTTGTGCACATGGACCAAATCATTTTGGGAAAATGTCATACATTTGCATTTAGGATGATTTTTGGACAAAAAATGAATGATAAAGCTTCCATGTAAATCTGAGTTTTTTCCTTACCAGCTTCAATTAGACATTCTGTCAGATGCACAGTCTGTGTTTGTTCAGGCTGTACTGGGTTGCCCCGCCCACCGTCACATCTCATTGGTCCAAACTCCTGCCTCACATAATTCATAATGCTACATTAACATCACTTATCTTCTGTTTGGCTGTTATCGCACCATACCGCACATCGTTTCTGCTTTCAGTGTGGACAGGCAAATCACTTGACGCAGTAAGCTTCTCATGCTGTGCCTGTTTGGGACACAACGTCAATCTTAAACAAATGTCATGTAAATGAATGCAAATGTAAACAACTAAAATCCAGACTGCCCTCAGCGCTCTCAAACGCTTCATTGAGCTCCAGAGGCTGTGTAATTGTCCCGTGTTGATTACGGCAGTGTGGTTTCAATGGAAAAGTGCTCTCCTGCAGCCGTCATGAGCACTCTCAGTCGCAGCCGTATTGGATTGGTTTTGAGGCGTAACGCAGGAGAAGCTCAGCCTGTGTGTTTGAACAGGTGGACGCTTGCTCTCAAAGATTCCTTGAAATCGCAGTTAGCACCTGCAGTCTGTGCTTTATAGATTTTCTTTCTCTTCTTTCCTTCACAACCCTTAAGTGCCAGACTCATGCACTCAGCCGCTCTCATTTCTCTGCTCACTTTTGGCATGTTTTTCTGTTTGCAGAAACCTAAGGACAGTCTGAGGAGAGAATGTGAAATCTGCATTGACTAATGAACTTGTAGAGCTATACTTTCTTGTAAGCTTAGTGATTAGCACCTTATTGGATCCAAATATAAATGAAAGTGTCTGCTATTGTGTTATCTAATTATAATTATGTTAAGTTATGCTGTGTGATGTAATAATGTTATTCAGCTTGTAATTTCATGTAATTATTTTCCAATTCCTCAGCTCTTAGGTCACTTATTTCATTCTTATATGTGACCCTGGAGCACAAAACCAGTCATAGGGGTCTATTTCTCGAAATTGAGATTTATACATCATCTGAAAGCTGAATAAATAAGCTTTTCTTTGATGTATAGTTTGTTAGGATAGGACTGAGATACAACTATTTGAAAATCTGGAATCTAAGGGTGCAAAAAAATCAAAATATTTAAAAAATTGCCTTTAAAGTTAACCAAATGAAGTTTTTAGCAATGCATATTACTAATCAAAAATGAAGTTTTGATATATTTATGGTGTGTGTACTGTGTATATTTATTATGTATATATAAATACACACACATGCATGTATATATTTAAGAAAAATTTTATGTTTATATATTAAATATATAAAAAGTTAGTTTTTTTATTTTTTATATATAATGCATTTATTTTTATTTATTTTATTATTACTTTTACTTTGACAGTAAAAAAAAAAAAAGAAAGAAAGAAAAACACACACAACCTAAAAGTCTTACCTAAAATTTTTTTTTTTTCCTGCCTTGCATGCCCTGCTGTTTCCTTCAGGAAATGCAAATCTTGTTTTTCTTTGCTCTATCCTTTCAGTTTTTCCGTGCACGTATTGAGGATGTGCTCTGCCTCATTCCTGCCTGCACCAGTGTGCCCCTTCTCTTCGTTTGCCATGCTTCCATTCCATTTTTCACCCCACTGCACTTCCTCCTCATCTTCATCACCATCATCATCAACCAGCTTGCTGAGTCAGTGCCATCCCACGATGCCGCAGGGGAGCATGCAACACCTGGCCTCTTAACAGCATTCTTCAACAGGATTTCCTCAGTGAGAATAGACTGTGAGGACACTGAAGTCTCCCCTCTTTATCTATGATTCATAAGGTAGCAGTGTTTGACAATGAAGCCGTTTAATTTGATTCAGGGTTTTTGGTTGAGTGTTAAACATGCACAATTGATCAATTCCTGTAATTGCTAATATAGTGACATGCTGTATCTATATAGAAGTGTTTATGGGGAAATGTAAGCAAACCTGAATTAGCCCTTCCTGTCCTGCAGTACATGTTAGACTCTTAAAAACCTGAATATGCTCGTGTTGTAATTTAAAAACAGTATGGAAAAGACTGTGAGAGACTTTCAGAAATATCTTTGGTTAAGCCCAGACACATAC
Organism: Sinocyclocheilus anshuiensis; assembly: GCF_001515605.1. Taxonomy (NCBI): domain Eukaryota; kingdom Metazoa; phylum Chordata; class Actinopteri; order Cypriniformes; family Cyprinidae; genus Sinocyclocheilus; species Sinocyclocheilus anshuiensis. The sequence continues at coordinate 150,575 of NW_015555783.1, read as the reverse complement.
ACATTTTTAATTATAACTTGATTTATTACATAATGGCAAGAAAATGAATCAAATGACTAACAAGTATAAAGAGCTATAGTTAGTCATTCATTGTTCAGTCAGGTTTAGCACACTGAAATAAAAAACGATACTACATTTTTTTTAAGGTAAGTGGTTGCAAACAATTTATTTTAGCTACATTTAAAAAAAAAAAAAAGTGGAAAGTTAGCCAACTAAATTTTTGATTCAGTAAATTCAGTGCTTTTTTTTTTCTTCAGTGCAGTTGCAGTCAGCCTGAAAAAGTGTTCCCTTTCAGTCGGTCACTCTCGACTACACTCGAAGTAGATTGGTCTCTCTAAGTGAGATCCCAATTCGTCGGTCATCCGACATGACGTCTCCATTCCCTCCTTCAGGGAACGAGGGTTACCATACGTAACCGAGACCTTCTTTTAGTATAACTGCTATACTAAAAATCTGTTTTTATTAATGAATAAATATTTTTTAATATCAATGTTTTTTATTAATATTATTAACATTAGTAAAGTAGTAAATTTAGTATTTTAGTAAATTATTTAGTATTATTAATATTTTAAATTATTTTTTATTTTGTTATCATGGTTCATTTTAATTTGTTATAGTAATTTTGTTGTATGTTTTTGTTATTTTAGCTTTTGATTTTTAAAAAGTTTCTATATAGTTCTTATTACAGTTTAAGTTATTTCAGTACTTCAAGTTAAAATGCAAGAAAATTAGAAATTATGTCTTGGCAACAGTTTGAAATAAAATCAAAGGTAATTATATATATATTTATTATATATTTTATTTCAACTAATGATTTTTATGGTTTTAGTTTATATTTTACTTATTTTTTATCTTATTTTATAAAATTTTATTTTAATTATAACCCTAACTTGAAGTTAATAGATATTATTTGGAATTTTTGTTAATTAGTTAAACACAGTCAATGATTTAAAATTTACACTTGTGTTAATTTATTTGTGATATTGTGATTTAAAAAAAAGTAACCAATATGATATGAGTTTCATATTTGATCCATGTATTAAAACATGTATGATGAGGACAGAAAAATGTACTGCAGAGCAGGAATGTTTGTCTTGTAGGTTTAAAGTGCATTAAACGTTTTCACTTCCCGTGTGACTTCCTGCAGGACTTTCTCCTGATGTTCCTGCATCATGTGGCCACCATCTCTCTGATCACCTTCTCGTATGTGAATAACATGGCTCGGGTGGGAACGCTGGTCATGTGTCTGCACGATGCTGCCGACGTCCTGCTGGAGGTGACTTCCTGTTATACAGCCATTACACCCACAGAAAAAGACAATCCTGTAGATTATTAGTACACTTGTCAAAACCTACAACAACAGGAATTCATTAGTAAATGAAGATTTAAAGTTACAGATTCTAATTTTAATGTTGGCAAGTTAGTTGGCCAATCTATCAGCTACATAATCACTTTTAAAAGCATAGTCCACCCAAAAATACAAATTATTTACTATTTACTCGCCCTCATGTTCCAAAACCAGACTTTCTTTCGTCTGGGAAAACCACAGCTGTCTAGTTCCAAAAAGTACAAATAAATACCACAAAAGTGCTATGCATATGACTTAAGTGCTATTCTGTCAGGACCACTATCGTCAAATATGATTGACAATTAGTGTAACCGGTGTAATCTGCGTTGTGTTTTTTTCCAATGAGTAGTAACCAGACGGACATCAGCTGACGGTTCGACTCTTCTTTTACTGATAAAACATAAAACAGTCTTTACAGTGTGTTTTCGCCCTTCTTGTCTTTTCTCTCCCATGCAGAGACAGTGCAGAAAGGGCAGAGAAAATGGTATAAAACTGGTTTTGTCTGCCAAATTTGCCATTTAATTAGCTATTGAGCAATGCGAAAACTGCTGATGATACTGAGGGACCTTATATATGAATGCTTAGATAGGTGTCGTATTCCTATAGGTTGATGGGGATCAGCTGATGCGAGCCTGACTAACGTGGCCTGCCAGAACTAAAGCTACGCTTGATTATTGCCCATTTTTATTAACAAAAACAGTCCACATTCACTGATAATATTGATATTTTCATTTCTGGGTGAGACAAGGTTAAAACAGCAAGGCCGGACTTGACTCCAACATTGGAAGTGTTATTCAAAATATAATAAATAAATAAATAAAATATTTCATATATTTAATTAAACAAATAAACAGAAAAACAAATATAAAGAAATAAATAAGTACATAAATAATCTAGCATAAGAAATAACATATTTATTAAAATGTAATAATAAATACATTTAAAATAAAATACAATATAACAAATAAAAAAGATACATATATAATGTAGATGTAATAATGTAGAAATAATTAAATAATCATATTATATATATATATATATATATACACACACATATACATGAAATAAATTATATATATATATATGTATATATATATAAAACATTACTGCTGTGACTGATAATGTGATAAAAATTAAATTAATGAATTTAATTTACTAATTTTATTTATACAGTACATATGACTTTATGGGTTTTTTATGGTATTATCTGTTCCATTATATTGTACAATCAGGAATCAAGATAGGTGATGCAAGATGTGCTATTTACATGCATTAATGTCTGTCATGTTGTTATTAATCATGCAGCAAATCTGTGTTTGCAGGCTGCTAAAATGACCAACTACGCCAAATGCCAGAGACTCTGCAACGTCCTGTTCGTCATGTTTGCCCTGGTGTTCATCAGCTCCAGGCTGGGAGTGTATCCTGTATGGTAAGACAGTCCTGTCAGTAACAGAGGATATGCTGGCATCTGAACACCTCTGAACCTCTCGTTCTCATCTGTATATCTCAAATCTTCTATTTTATCATCTTTTCCAGCATTTTCATTTCAGGTTTTGACACCTTCAGTCAGTGTTGTTGCCAAGTAATAGTTACTATGGCTACAGCGGTAGTGTGGAGATGTGGACGAGTTCAGAATGAGAGAAACAGATGGCCTCGTGCTCTTTACAGCTATAATAGGCATTTAATCACTGAAAGAAATAGCATTGTGCTTTAATAAATCCACTATTTTTAACATGATTTTATTAGATCATTTAGACAGTTTTACAGCTCAAAAAATAAACAGGTTTTGGATAAAATTGAGTTATGCATTGTGTCAATGTTGCCACAAGAAATAATTATATATTATATTATATTATATTAGTTATTGTTAACTAAAACAAACTACTAAAAATTATTTTCTGTACTGAAATAAATCTGATATAAAAAAAAATATTATATGAAAAACTTTATAGCATTATTTAACTTTTAGTATTATTGAAATACTATTACAGTTTTTATTAATATCTTGTATCAGTTTATATTTTTGGTTACATTTACATTTTAGTTAAAGTTTAAGTCATTTTGTTGTGTGCTTTTGTACATTTTTGTGCTTTTTAATATGCTTATATAAGCTGGGTTTCCATCCAAAACTGTGAATTTAAATTATGCGCAAAATTGGAATATCGCATAAAACATATACAGTAAATGTGGTCATTGTGCTAAGAGGCGGATGCCTGTCGTGTAAAACAGTTCTGGGAGGCAATTATACAGACATACTTTGACGACGGCATTTATGAACGACCATAACAACATTTCAGATGCTGTGCAACAAGATCGGTCCACTGGTTAGTCAGGATTTTCCGTCCCATAGCGCAAAGTCACATGACTTTTTTGATGCCCATGGAAGAATTATTTCGGCAAATGTGTTTCCATCTCCCATTATTCGCATTAACCCTTTTCAAAAACAATTACTTCCGAATGAAGGGATTTTTAATCAAAATTTGGCATTTCTATCACCCGTTTCTGATGTGATGTGATGGAAACATAACAATAGTTTCAGTAATTTTTATGTCAGGTTTAGTTATTTTACTACATTAATAATAAAACTAAAATTAGAAAATTTGCTTTGACAACTAATAAAGCTTTTGAGATTTAATTTTATTTCAGTTAATGTTTATTTTATTTCAAGTACCAAAAACTACACTAATAAAATTACACAAACTAAAATAAAAAAATGAAAGAAAAAAAAAAAAAAATACAAACTGAAAATATAAAAATTAAAGCTAATTCAAAAATATTAATGAAAACTCTCATATTAATCAGTTATTAAATGCTATGCTATAAATACTATAATAGTATATAAATACTACTAATAAAATAACTGCAGTGGAAGACATATTGTTATTAAAAGTATAGCCAAGTATGAATACAAACACACACTTAATTATCCTACATGCAAAACATAACCTCAGAGCTCACAGGAGAAGTATGCATGTGAGCTCCATTTCATTATATTTTATACCAAAACATTTCTATATTTCTGTATTTGAAGCATTAAAATACACACTGTTTAATTACAGCCACAACACTTAAAGGGGTCATATGATGTTGCTAAAAAATAACATTATTTTGTGTATTTGGTGTAATGAAATGTGTTTATGCAGTTTAAGATTCAAAAAACACATTATTTTCCACATACTGTACATTATTGTTTCTCCTCTATGCCCTGCCTTTCTGAAACACGTCGATTTTTACAAAGCTCATCGGTCTGAAAAGCGAGGTGTGCTGTGATTGGCCAGCTATCCAGTGCGTTGTGATTGGCTGAATACCTCAAGCGTGTGACGGAAATGTTACGCCCCTTATTATACTGTGATGCCGTGTCCCGGAGCGACGAGACAAAACCAGT
>NW_015555783.1:140743-145165 GCF_001515605.1 Sinocyclocheilus anshuiensis | reverse complement strand
AATTGCAGAAAAAATATATACGTTGTATTGAACATTAATGGAGCAACATATTTTGTGTGAAAATAAATCATTCAATTTGTTTATTTTGTTTAAAAATCGTATAAATGTATGAGGTGGCTGTAGATATTGAATCAAAGACATTCAGAGAGATCTTAGACTTTTACAAAAAAAAAGGTTCAGAAATGTTTACTTTATGCAGATGCAGTATGATTTGATGCAACAATTGCAAATGCTAGTGAAGTAGTTGTAAATATTTTGTGCTTATTAATATTAATAAGTACAATAATCTATTAATATTATATTAAGTTTGAATTAGCTTTTATTTTTTATATTTTCAGTTTTAATTTTAGGTTTTAGTCATTTTGAAATGTGTTTTTTTTTTTTTTTTTTCATTTTTGTTAATAGTAATTTATTCATATTCAAGTATTTATTCAAATTCTGAATTAGTTTTTATTTTTAAATTTTCAGTTCATTTTAATTTTTACATTTTAGTCATATTGTAATTACTTTTTGTCATTTTTATTAATAGTAATGTATTAATACTGTAGTATTTATTCATATTCTTAATTAGTTTTTTTTTTATATGCTCAGTTTTCATTTGAATTTAAGTACTAGTAATTTTGCACACTGCTATTGTCATTTTTATTAGACTGTTTTTTTATGTTTCTATTTAGCTTTAATCTATTTTGAATTTTTTTGTTTAATAATTTATAATTATTTCAATTAATAATTTAATTAATTGTTAATAACAGTCAGTTTTAAAACTTATTCCAGTTAGTTGCGGAGTCTATATTTAAAATTTACGTTTGTTTTTGTTTTACATTTTTCATCTAATATTTATATTTTATTTCAGCTTTATTTAACCTTACTAAATTCTCTAATGCATTAATACTGTATGAAAGTATTTTCTGTGGCCACGGAAATATTCTTTCCTAGAGTTGATATGAACTTACACTGAATGTTCGCTGGACGTACAGATTGGTTGATGGCAATTTAAATCTGCTACAGTTACCACTGGCAGCTGATATTGTTTCTATTTAGCTTTAATCTATTTTGAATTTTTTTGTTTAATAATTTATAATTATTTCAATTAATAATTTAATTAATTGTTAATAACAGTCAGTTTTAAAACTTATTCCAGTTAGTTGCGGAGTCTATATTTAAAATTTACGTTTGTTTTTGTTTTACATTTTTCATCTAATATTTATATTTTATTTCAGCTTTATTTCAATTAACCAAACCATTTTTAATAGTTTTGGTTTTAGTTCACTGAAACACTGCTCCATAGGTAAGCTAAAACCAACAAAACCTCTATTTGGGAACATCCTCATTTGTAGAAACAATATATAAATAAAATTATTTATAATTATATATATCAATTTATATCAATATATATTATGTTGAGTTGCAGAACGCATGGGATAACAGTGTTGAAGTTCTCAGGAAATATATTGACACTATGCCAGAGAGATGTGCTGCTGTAATTGATGCAAAAGGTGGGCATAGCAAATATTAAAGTTAAAAGTGGATAAAGACTCACTTCATCTGATATTTATTGTGCTCAGAGCAACCATCTGCATGTTTCTTGAACATCGTGAAATTAAATCATGTTTTGGAGGCAAAAAAGGTCAATATTTTCAGATCTATCAGGTGTTCTTGCTGATGCATTAGCGTTTACACGTCCGACTACATCTGAATGTGGTTTGATCCGATCACTTAACGTTTTTGACCCCATTTCCACAGTATGTTGTGCAGACCGCCTGCGTCTGATATTAACAGCAGAACTTTCACTTCTGTGGCCTTTTCAGACCATTATTCATTCTGTTCTTCAGAATGAGTCATCTGTGCTTTTTCCACTCGTTTTGCTCATTTATCATTTAGTGCCGGGAAGACGTTTTATTCACTCACCTCATCTAAGTGTCTACTGTGGCTTTTGAATACTTCATTGTGCGACTCTAATGGAATTAGAGAAACGGTCTAATCTGGATTCAGCGGAGGAGCCGCGTGAGGAACCGATGATGGATGTGACGGCGCCATCTGAAGTCTCTGGTCCTCTGAGAGTCCTTACTGTCATTTAGTGACGATTATGAAATGGCCTTGACAGAGCTGTTGTCACAGTCCCTGTATTCAGTTCATGTCAATTCTGATTCGGTCTCCTTTTGTAGGTTGAGATTTGTGCATCTTGTGCTACAGTGGAAGCTATGAAATCTGAGCTTTTATTAAAGAGTGATCACTATCACTCATTTACATCTGGTCTAAAGACCTGCAGAATCTGAAACATTGCTTCATTGTTTTAGTCAATGATTTATGTTTTAGTACTTTATTGTTTTAAGACAAAATTTAAAACTGCCCCCATCACAATAATGAGATTGAACATCGTGAAATTAAATCATGTTTTGGAGGCAAAAAAGGTCAATATTTTCAGATCTATCAGGTGTTCTAACAATTTTGGCCATCACTTGTCCTATTGAAATATCCTATATTGCAGGATTTTAAACACCACTGTGTTTGAGAGCTGGGAGATCGTGGGGCCGTACCCGTCGTGGTGGGTGTTTAACGTGCTGCTCGTCCTGCTGCAGGCCCTGCACACCTTCTGGTCGTATCTCATAGTGCGCATCTCCTGCAGGGCCATCTCCAGAGGAAAGGTGAGACTCCAGAAAATACACCTGACCCTTTATTGCTAGGGACTCGAATATATCTTGTGCTACTAATTTAGCAAAGTTATGGTCATATGACAGATCTTTCACATGTTATTGAGTATATCAGAAATCATATCAGTTCAGTATATCTTTAGCTCTGTTCGGACAGTAATTGTTTCTCACGGTGGATATCTGTGAAAATAAATTTGAATGGCACCTCAGGGATAAAAATCACGCGTTCAGATGAATATTCCTGGTGGACGAGTGAGTTCTGTGATCCTACAAATCCAGAAATGCATTTCTTTTTTGGTCAATCACACGTTCAGCATGACAATGAATTTAATAATCAGTTAAAATGGATTGTTAATTTATTTAAACATCCTATTTAATAATAGGAACTGGATTGACACCCTGCGCTTTAAATCATTTTGTCTTGCATTTTATCTCAAATTGATGGATGCAGCCTCTAATTTACATAAAGCAAATATTTGACTATTTGGTCAACTAGTAAAATGATTAAGGCGCATTAAAGCCAGATTTATATAAATACATACTTTTAAATTGTATTTCATACCCGTTTCTGCCATAAAAATGGTCCAGTTCAAAAGTGATTGTTATATTTTTTCTTCTTAAGACTTCCCGCTCACTGTAGTGAAATATTCTTCTTCTAAACATTTTAGAAGTTATCAAGGATTTACAAAAGATGTGGATTCAAATGGCAATTAAATTACAGTGGCATGCGAAAGTTTGGGAACCCCTGGCAATAGCACTGTTGACACACACAAACCTCATTATTAGCTACAGTGGCATGTGAAAGTTTGGGAACCCCTTGCAGAATCTGTGAAAATGTGAATAATTGTAACAAAATAAGAGAGATCATACAAAATGCATGTTATTTTTTATTTAGTAAGATATTTTACATACAAGATGTTTACATGTAGTCCAAAAAAAATAGCTGAAATTAAGTTTGGGAACCCTTGGTTCTTAATACTGTGTGTGGTTACCTGGATAATCTACAACTGTTTTTTGTTTAGTGATAGTTGTTCATGAGTCCCTTGTTTGTCTGAACAATTAAACGGAGCACTGTTCTTCAGAAAAATCCTCCAGCTCCTGCACATTCTTCAGTTTTCCAGCATCTTTTGCATATTTGAACCCTTCCCAGGTTTGACTGTATGATTTTGAGATCCATCTTTTCACACTGAGGACAATTGAGGGACTCGAACACAACTATTAAAAAAAGGTTCAAACATTCACTGATGCTCCAGAAGGAAACACCATGCATTAAGAGCCGGGGGATGAAAACTTTTTGAATTTGAAGATCAATGTAAATTGTACTTAATTTGTCTTCTGGGAAACATGCAAGTATCTTCTGTTGCTTCCGAAGGGCAGTACCTAATGGAAAAAAAATTTCAACAAAATAAGAAAAATTTGGACATCTTCATCCTGTTCAAAAGTTTGGACTCTTAATGCATGGTGTTTCCTTCTGGAGCATCAGTGAATGTTTGAACCTTTTTTAATAGTTGTGTTTGAGTCCCTCAATTGTCCTCAGTGTGAAAAGATGGATCTCAAAATCATACAGTCACTGCTGGGAAGGTTCAAATATGCAAAAGATGCTGGAAACTGAAGAATCTGCAGGACCTGGAGGATTTTTCTGAAGAACAATGCTCCGTTTAATTGTTCAGACAAACAAGGGACTCATTAACAACTATCACTAAACAAAAAAACAGTGGTAGATCATCCAGGTAACCACACACAGTATTAAGAACCAAGGGTTCCCAAACTT
>NW_015555783.1:137772-140557 GCF_001515605.1 Sinocyclocheilus anshuiensis | reverse complement strand
TGAGGGACTCAAACACAACTATTAAAAAAGGTTCAAACATTCACTGATGCTCCAGAAGGAAACACCATGCATTAAGAGCCGGGGGATGAAAACTTTTTGAATTTGAAGATCAATGTAAATTGTACTTAATTTGTCTTCTGGGAAACATGCAAGTATCTTCTGTTGCTTCCGAAGGGCAGTACCTAATGGAAAAAAAATTTCAACAAAATAAGAAAAATTTGGACATCTTCATCCTGTTCAAAAGTTTGGACTCTTAATGCATGGTGTTTCCTTCTGGAGCATCAGTGAATGTTTGAACCTTTTTTAATAGTTGTGTTTGAGTCCCTCAGTTGTCCTCAGTGTGAAAAGATGGATCTCAAAATCATACAGTCACTGCTGGGAAGGTTCAAATATGCAAAAGATGCTGGAAACTGAAGAATCTGCAGGACCTGGAGGATTTTTCTGAAGAACAATGCTCCGTTTAATTGTTCAGACAAACAAGGGACTCATTAACAACTATCACTAAACAAAAAAACAGTGGTAGATCATCCAGGTAACCACACACAGTATTAAGAACCAAGGGTTCCCAAACTTTTGAAGGGGGTTATTTTAATAATTTCAGCTATTTTTTTTTTGTCTTGTGGACTAAATGTAAAAATCTTTTCTGTAAAATATCTTACTCAGGACAGTACTAAATAAAAAATAACATGCATTTTGTATGATCTCTCTTATTTTTTTTCAAATGATTCACATTTTCACAGATTCTGCCAGGGGTTCCCAAACTTTCGCAAGCCACTGTACCACACGAGCTCTGTGCTTGTCAAAAACAGAAGGTAATTCGGACAGGAATTTTCACACACCAACATTCTGGATTCAGACGGCAATAAAATCACTATCTAGCTCTTGTTAATGTTGAAATTCCCTTACTTCCCCATGAGAAACAATTGCTGTCCAAATAGTGCTATTGGTACATTCTTGAAGGGTGTAAACGGTTAACATGTAGTCTGGTGGAAGTGGAATTTCTGCTGATTATGTATCTTTCGAAGTCAGCATGAAATCAAAATTGACTATTTTTACAGTAGTACCTGTTCCTGGTTTTATTGTGAATGATTATCCAAAAAAACATTTATTTTCTTCATAATCATTCATAAAAATGCAATAAATAGCTTTTAAATTGATGTCACCAAGCTGAAAAATTCATATCAATATTTACAGCAGTTAAAAGATTTGCGATTGCCAATAAAACATCCATTATTGCTTATGTACACACACATACTTCATGGGCTTCATACAACATAAAATGTTGCGCATAAACCATCCTAAATTTGATCTTACGATCATCTCTCAAATATGCGTACATGTGATTCATAGAATGAACGTACGAACAGAAAACGCAACGTATGCCTCTCTTTCAGATGTGAAATATGAATCGCAAATGATCTGGGTTCACTAACTAGTACTTTAACCTAATGCTTATGCTGTATTCCTAAATTCATGTGCTTTTTCTCTCTTCTTTGTCTTCATCGCTGCCATCAAAGGCGGGAAAATGGAATCCTTTACATGTAAGTAGATGATTGAAAGAAGAGATTGGTGCAAAATTGCCATGAATTAGCAGCAAAAAAACATCATTGTCCTGTGCATGGACGCATAAAACTTCTCAGAGTTATGTTTATGGAGTCTGTTTCTCAGAAACACTACCGTTCAAAAGTTTGGGGTCAGTAAGTTTTTTTTTTTAAAAGAATGAATAGTTTTATTCAGCAAGGACACATTAAATTGATCAAAAGTGACAGTAAAGACATCTAAAATGTTACAAAAGATTTCTATTTCAAATAAATGCTGTTCTTTTGAGCTTTCTATTCATCAAAGAATCCAAAAGCAAAAAAATCAGCTTTGCATCACAGGAATAAATTACATTTTAAAATATATTCCGATAGTTTTTTAAAATTGTAATATTTCACTCTACTGCTGTTTTTACCGTATTTTTGATCAAATAAATGCAGCCTTGGTTAGCATAAGAGATTTCTATTATTGACCTCAAACATCTAAAATGTCAAAAAACTGTCAAACTAAGGTGATTAGAAACAAACAGTCACTTCTAATTGTCAAAATATAGTGCCAGATAGTAAATACTGTCATCTTAATCATCTCTCTACCCTTCCTAGGTGTCAAAGGATGACCGCAGTGACATTGAGTCCAGCTCTGATGAAGACGACGTTCTTCCTCCTTCTCAGAAACACCACACTAACGGGACCAACGGCGCCCACGGCACCAACGGCTACCTGTCCTCGTCCCCGTGCCCAGACGAACACTAACCGTCCGCCCAGCGTGGAGGGCGTTTCACCGGGCCCCGGCTGCATCACTCTCCGTTGTGTCAAATCATGTATGAACATTACCGGTCCCGTACTGGAACTTCTCAATAATGTGAATGCGGTTCTGTTTCGGTTGCTCGCTTTTCACCATTTCCCCCCAGATGTTTTGTGTTACATTCGTTGGCTTTTGTTTTTGTGGTTGTTTATCCTGCGACATTCGTTATCGAAGCACCTTTTAGATTCAGTGCGGCTCACGCTTTTCTTTCGAGCAAGTGAATGAAAGCGTTGTTCTTTATTTCATAATCACGTGAGCATGCTGCTGCGGTCAACTAATCTGGCATCATGGGAACAATCGTTTTCTTGGATTAGTGTTATTTTCTATTTATTAAAAGGAACACTCCACTATTTTTGAAAATAGGCTAATTTTCCAACTCCCCTTGAGTTAAACAGTTGAGTTTTACTGTTTTAGAATCCATTCAGCCGATCTCCGGGTCTGG
>NW_015555783.1:126404-137406 GCF_001515605.1 Sinocyclocheilus anshuiensis | reverse complement strand
AAGTCAAGTCAAGTCAAGTCACCTTTATTTATATAGCGCTTTTAACAATACAGATTGTGTCAAAGCAACTGAACAGCATTAATTAGGAAAATAGTGTGTCAATAATGCAAAATGACAATAGTAAACAAATTTTTCAGTTAAAGACAGTTCATCATTGAATTGAGTGATGTCAACATCCAGCTCAGTTTAAATAGTATCTTTGCAATCAAGTCTACGATATCGCTGGAAATGAAGTGTCCCCAACTAAGCAAGCCAGAGGCGACAGCGGCAAAGAACCAAAACTCCATCGGTGACAGAATGGAGAAAAAACCTTGGGAGAAACCAGGCTCAGTCGGGGGGCCAGTTCTCCTCTGACCAGACGAACCAGCAGTACAGAAAAATCAATCAATTTGCATATGTTTGTTGGACCTTGTGACCATAGTTGGCTAATAATGCTAAGCAGTAGCTTAGCATAGATCATTGAATCTGATTAGACCGTTAGCACCTTGCTCAAAAATGACCAAAGAGTTTCGATTCAATAATAGTGCCAGACCCGGAAATCAGCTGAATGGATTCGAAAACGGTAAAACTCAACTGTTTAACTCTAGGGGTTGGAAAATGAACCTATTTTCAAAAATAGTGGCGTGTTCCTTTCATTTTTGTATCTTTAATAAATTTGCATTTCTGTGTTTATTTTATTTTTTTTGGTTTTTTTAAACATACGTTCCCCTTTTCCACGACAAGATGTTGGTGCTGGAGCTGGTGCCCAGTCTAGAACTGCTCTGGGTGTGTTTCCTAAAAGCATTATTAGCCAACTATGGTCACAAGGTCCAACAAACATATGCAAAATGCATCACAAAGTTGTGTTGTTGGAACTTCAGCTGTCCACCTGTAGTTAAACGCATTTATCAGCTAACAAAAATATGTTCTATGAACGTTTTGCTAACAATTCCATTAAGTTACAAAAACGGTCTCTGAACGTTCAAAATGTAGTTTTTTAAATGTTTTAGAATCATTTTTTCTTGGTTTTGTGAACGTTACTAGAACAATTAATTTTATAATTTTCAAACATTATGGGAACATTACTTTTAAATGTACTTTTAAAAAACATTAGACGAGCATCCACAAAAGTTTCCCAAAATATACCTTACGCAAGTACAGTATATGAATGTTAAATACTTGATTTTGTGCATTCCAAAAGAAATTGCAATTCAAAGCACAATATTTTGAACAGAATCTTGCAAGTTGAAGCAAGTTAGTTGAACCGTTTTAATAACACTGACAGTTTACTAGTACCGACATGAGTAACTTCTCATAACTTTGGCTACATTCTGGAAAACTTCTGTCAGTTATGAACAAACATTCTTCCTGTAACATTAATACAATGTTTGTTCAAAGTTATTTGATCTTTAATAATGTTAGCAAAAAAAAACGTTATACCATGATGATATACCATTCATGACCCCCCCCCCCAATTTTTTTCAATGGTATTTGTTTCAGAACGTTTAACGGTAATGTTCCCATAATGTTTGCAAAATTATAAAATGGACTGTTAATGTTTGTATAACCAAGAAATAAAAACATTTTACAACATTTTTGAAAAACTGGACATTCTGAATGACCATAGAAAATGTGAAATGTTTTAATAACTTGAAAGGTACAAAACATTCTCAGAACATTTTTGTTTGCTGGGTTTCTCGCCAGGTTGACTACTGAGAATAACTTGCACTGCATCGGCAAGTATTCACATCTGCATTTGTATTTGCATATAATGTATGTGGCCTTAAATCTGCTGGTTTCAAATAAGGAAATGATAACATCAAAACATCTAGTTTTGATTATCGTCAACAAAGCAGTCTAAACTGGAAATGCTTAATGCGGTGACTCGCATTTATCTTGTGAACACGCTGGTTTTATTTTTGTGACGTTGCATGACAACTTCAGATGCTACATTTAAGCCCAGCAATGCACTATAATTATTTGTAGGAAGGTTATGCAGTAACTATCATTTACATGATTTAAATGGAGAGATTCAGATTCCCCAGCTGAGCATCAGCTCCGACACGAGCAACAGCGTCATTTTCGTGGAACGGGGTAACAACAAGTCAGTCAATTTACTCAAAATAATCATTTGTTCAAATGAACTAGTGGTTTATGACGAATCAATGACATTCCTTTACCAAACATATTTTCACAAGTACACTATCATTCAAAAGATTGGGGTTGGCGAGAAGTTTTTGAAAGTTGTGTCTTCTGCTCATCGAGGCTGCATTTATTTGATTAAATATACAGTAAAAACTGTAATATTGTGAGATATTACAATTTAAAAGAACTGTTCTCTATTTGATTATATTTTAAAATGTAATTTATTCCTGTGATGCAAAGCTGAATTTTCAGCATCATTACTCCAGTCTTCAGTGTCACATGATCCTTCAGAAATCATTCTAATATGCTGATTTGAAGAAACATTTCTTATTATCAATGTTGAAAACAGTAGTGCTGCTTCATATTTTTGTGGAAATACATGTAGTGATGCCTTTTTTCAGGATTCTTTGATGAATAGAACGTTTAAAAACCAGCATTTATTTGAAATAGAAATATTTTGTAACATTTTAAATGTCTGTCACTTTTGATCAATTGAATGCATCCTTGCTGAATAAAAGTATTCATTTCTTTCAAAATAAAAGTCTTTGGAACGGTAGTGTACGTTGATAATGGGAAGCCTGTATTAGTGTTTTGGGTGCTGAAAAGAAAAGGGACACTTATTGTATTTTATCGAGAAATCTTGCCCGACTTGGAAAAAATTCTGCTTCTTTTAAGTAAAGTGTTTTAGTAGGAAACTTGCACCTTTGGAAAGTATTTCAATGTGATTTCACTTGAAAGAAATTGAAATTTATCAAATGATTACTGATTAATACCATCAAGTCACAGCAGGTATAAAGAATCTAATGTCCCGGGATTATATTTGATGATCATTTCTCATTGAATCCCATGAAATATATCAAACTATCACACTTTTATTCATGTTTGAATGAACATACTTACATGCACTTTGATGAATAAGTGGCACCAAACACTGGTCTTACTTATGTTGTCTCTTTTTTTTTTTCGATTTTTTTTAGTTTAGAATAAAAGATTCTTCTGGTTTTCCTCATGCATTTGATCATCATTCAGCCAAGTTTTATTTAAAGCTTTTGATTCGAGTGTTTTGATGCTGTTTCTTTCAGTGTTGGGAAGGTCACTGCTGCTGTCTGTTTTGAGCTGGAGAAGCGCTACAGCTAATTAGCCAGGTTGCTGTGTTATGTGGTTTACATTTGATGTCAAAAAGGCGAAGATTTAAAAAAACAAACAAAAAAAAACTGTATTCTCTGCCTTTGCTGGAAAACTGATTATCAGCGGTACTAATGAATTATGTTGCCATGTATTTTAAATAAACACGACAGACCAAAACACTTCTGGCTGCTTTTGTTGTTTTGGCTGCATCGGTCTTTCTATTTTATCTTAATTTAAGATTAGATGTGAGGGATATTGTTATTTTATGGTATTTTGAAGCAGTTTTCTTTAATATGGCACTGTTGCAGCCTGCATTCATCTTTCCAGCAGGTTGAAAGGGGGGAAATAAAGTGAAGAGGATAACTAATAAGAAACGGTCTTTTTAAGGTGTTGTGGGGATACAGCACCTCTAAAGAGATCCCAAATAATAATGAAAACTTAATATAACTATAAACAGCAGACACAGAAGATTTGCAGCCGGAAAGATTACATATTTTTAGAGATTTGACCATCTTGGAGTCAAACCTTAAAATGCTCCAGTACATCAGCTTTAACCCTATAATCCTCCAGGTCTAGAACAGCTGCTTTGATCAATGTGGATATGAGCGTTCTGATTGGTGCAGGGGGAGGAGTGGGCGGAGACTAGAACAATTACACGTTGCTCTGCCCCCAAATGCTAATATAGGGGTGTTCGATTATGTTTTTCAGAGTCGACTCCCGGAATCGACTCCTCAGCTCCATTTACTTACAGGGTCATCAATAAGAAAAATGTACAAGATGGCAGTCGTATATTGCACACTAAATGTAGGTTTTTTTCGACACGAAGCCTTACATTAAAAGATCAGTTCAGAGATGACACCTTGAAATGAGGAGTACACCATCGTTTCCTAGTTGTTGCCAATACATTTTAAAGAAGCTAAAGTCACGAGAAACACTATATAGGGATTAGTGAAAGTGAGCGATTTCAGACACGGCAACGAAGTCGACAACAAGATGCCAGCGCTAGAATCGACCCCGACACTACGGCTATTCAGAGTCGCGGAATCGACTCTTTTGAAGTCGACTCCCCATTGACTCGCAAATGCAGTTTCATGATCAGCTCCGAGTTCCCTAAATAACGCGATAGGCAAGTAACAAATCCATTACACATGTGACAAGATGTGAGAAAAGCGGAACCCGAAAACAAAAAGGGAAGATATCACAAGAGTTCGTTATTAGTCGCCAGCACACCAGCTCCAGACAAACACTGAAAACTATCCCGTTGCTACAGTATATCTTGGTTCTGTGAAACAACTCTCCGCTCTCTAACGTCTCTCCAGCGCTGGAAAACCTTTCCTATATTAACGCGGGTGCTGGGCTGGCTCTCATTTTTCCATTGATGGTCCTCTGACATTTCCTCTTTGGTAACGTCTCTCTTTCTGCAGTGTTTCTACAAATCTCCCGCTTGTTCATTCTCTGACTCTCACCCCATCATGAACGGAAACGCCCCCTTATTGCTGATTGGCTACAAGAGTGTTGTGGTGCTCGGTCTGATCCACTTGTCCAGAACTATGTACAAACATCATTTTTCATCGCAAACAGCTAGCAAATATGGGCAATTTCAATTCATTTTTAAGTTCATCATTTTGTTTGCATATAAAAGTGTCAAAGCATTATTAAACTAAAAGAAATACTACCAAGAAAAAAAACATACAATGTAACAACAAATTTTAATAGTCTCTCTTTCTTGCTTACAGCATAAATACCTAGTTTTTTAAAGTTCAGATGTTTTACCCTTTAAATCAACCATTGTTGCAATTTGACTGTTTGCAGTTCAGCATCATGCAAATATTTCACCACAGAATTCTACAATTGACCAGAGTCCAGCATTCTTTAAAAAGTCATACATTGTAATAAATTGTGCCATTAATGAGTTTCTTTACAAACATTTTGACAAAGACTAGAGAAAACACATTTTTTTGATTGTCCAGAGCTGGAACCTACAGAAAAATCAAAGCTCAAAAAATATATAAATGTACATAATTTAATGGAAATTTGGGTCTATATATCATTATCTAGGATTCCTTTAAACTTCTTTTAAAGGAATAGCTAACCAAAAAAAAAGAAAATTTACTTATGAAGCTTTTCACTTCATACGATGTCAACTGATGGACTGGACTGGTGTGGATTACTGTGATGTTTTTTATCAGCTGTTTATTCTGACGGCACCCATTCACTGTAGAGGATTGTTGAGCAAGTGATGTAATGCTACATTTCTCCAAAGCTGTTCTGATGAAGAAACAAACTCATCTACATCTTGGATGACCTCAGAGTGAGTACATTTTTAGCAAATGTTCATTATTGGTGAACTATTCCTTTAAAAATGGTTTACTGAAAGCAAGCCAAAATGAGTATTCAGTGGCATCAGTGCAAAAACCATCTTTTGAAATCATTTTTAAAAGCACATTCTTCCATTTTTGTAATTTCATATTTTATTGATTAACTATGATTCTGAAATGTGAGGGGAAAAAATAGATGTTTCAAGACTTTTGAATGGTTGTTTATTATAGTACTGTCTGCTGGCAATATCAAGACAAACATTAAACCAGCCGACAAAAGTGAAACATTGATTGCTATAGCAAAGACTGAAGCTGCATTCCGCCACTCCTCTGGTTTTATGGAGGGTTAATGATGCCATAATCTTGCACAGGCACACAGGTGATTTCCGCATGCATTCTTCAGGAACAGACGGTCAAAGTTCGATCTGCAGAGTTAAAGTACGACCAGTGTGAAGATGAAGGACCCGCTGAGCAGCTGTTCTGTGAGTCTAGAGCCATTTAATTCTCTTAACTCTACTGTCAAAACAAATAAATTCAACTATTAACTTGATATTTGTTGTAGAGCATAATGGTGTACAGATGTGTTGATGTCTGCTTCACAATATCGCTCCATATTGTTTATTATTAACTAAGAGTTAAGTTTGTCTGGACTTTGCTGTCAACTTGACAAAGCTTACTTGAAAAAGTCCACCAACATTTTTTTAATCCATCTGAAAGTTTGAAAGTTTAGACAGAGAGACAAGACTGATTGACTAGATGCTAGAGGCAGTTTCAAAGATGTCCTGAGTGGTTACAATGGTGTTCTGCTTGGTTGCTAGGGCATTGCTATTCTCTTGAACAATTGATAGAACGGTAGATAGATAGATGGTTTGTTGTTTAATTAGGCTGTATATTGTGTTTCAGTATAATCTGCTGTATCAGGATCTGAAGAGAATCTCTAAGAATGGCGAGTTTTTCTGCAAAGAGCTCTTGGCCGTCTTTCAGCAAAGGTAACATATGATCTCTGCTCTTCTTCTCTTGAGGTCGTTGTAGTACTTGACCTCTAAGACACTGAAGGTACTCGGACTTTCCATTCGCAAGAGAAGAAAATACAATGGAAAAGAATACAGTAGTTCTCCAAAACCCTGAAATCCTTGAAATGTTCAGGGCAGAATCTCACTGACCTGAGCAAACAAGCATGACTAATACAACAGACATTGTTTTCTGTGAATTTAGATCTGAACTGGAGATCAACTATTCGAAAGGACTTCAGAAGATCGCAGGGAAACTTCTTAAAGTCTCGAAAGAGATGTGTGACAAGTGAGATAGATTGTCTATTTATCTATCTATCTAATCATCAACCTCAGGAGTTCAAGCTAGATATAATATGAATAAAAATATTATAAAAATAACAATGGGTGCTACATCTTTAAAAAAAAAAAAAAGTTTAGTCCCAAAATCAATGTGTGCTCTAACATTGTGAGGAAATATACACTAATATATTTTTAGATATTATATATATTTTTCAGTTCATTTTATGAGGTTTGAATGATTAATATCGAAATTGTTTTTTTAATTTTTTCCAGTTTTTTAGGAGCAAACATTAAAACATGCAAATGAAGTAGAAGGAATTTATAAAATATTTTTAAAATACAAGTAAAAATATATGTAATAATATTATAGGCAAAATGTTATAATTATAAGTGAGATATTTAAAAATCTTTTAAACAAGCTGAATTTACTTGGAAAGCAAAAAATCAGAAGATATTAGATCTTCTCATATCTTTAATTCGAGTGTATTTTGTCTTAATGCAATGACATTTTTTCCCACTTGTTTTAAGTATAAAGAAGTCAAAAACAAGTGCAAGACAAAATAAACTCATATTAAAAATACATATTCGGAAAACAACACTTAGTATCTTATATAGTGTTGCTTTTCATGTAGCTAGTGTAACTGGAAAATAAGACCAAATTTTGCACGTCATGTTAACCGCGTCAGCAGTGCAGGTTAATATTTGATGCACTTGTCTTGCAAACTCATTGACAGTTTTTCCTCTTCAAAGCTCCACATATCGTGCGTGGTCCTTCATTTCAGATGAAATGTACGCCTCAGCAGATGCCCACCGGTACGACACTGCACTGGATCAGCCTCTTTTTATTATTCATGTGGGTTGCTGTGTATTTATATCAGGCTTATTCTTTCAGCATACTGGCAAATGCTCTCAACCAAGATGCTATTCAGGAAATCCGTCAAATCCTAGATGAACACGGCAAAAGAAAAAGACCGGTATGTCACTTACAGGAATAGTCCATCCAAAAATGAAAATGTACTCACCCTCAGGCCATCCAAGATGTAGATGAGTTTGTTTCTTCATCAGAACAGATTTGGAGAAGTTGTGCATTGCATCACTTGCTCACCAATGGATCCTCATGCAGTGAATGGGTGCCGTCAGAATGAGAGTCCAAACAGCTGATAAAAACATCACAATAATCCACAAGTAATCCACACCACTCCAGTCCATCAGTTAACGTCTAGTGAAGTGAAAAGCTGCGTGGTTATAAAAAACAAATCCATCTTTAAGGCATTTAACTTTAAACCCTCGCATCTGAAAAAAATGCGAGTCCATAATCCATAATAACGTTTCCGCCAGTGAAAAGTCCAAGTCCTGTTGTCCTTTCACATCAAAATCCACCCACATATTTGTTTTGTTTTCACATGTAAATGGTGCTTGGTCTGTTCATATTTCTCTCCTGATTCAGACAAGATGACTTTTTCACTGGAGAAAGCAACATTATGGATGGAGGACTCATATTTTAGCAGGAATCAACAGTTTGACGATTCCTACAAACACACAGCTTGTCACTTCACTAGACGTTCATTGATGGACTGGAGTGGTGTGGATCACTTGTGGATTATTGTGATGTTTTTATCCACTGCAGAGGATCCATTGGTACATTTTAATTTCTGGGTGAATTACTTCTTTAATGTTTATGCATATATTTATATTGCGATTTACAGCAGCATGTTTACACTACAGTAAGTCTCGTATGTTCACAGCTTGACAATGCTGTTGAAAAGTCCGGAAAGCTTGTTCTTACAAACTGGAGTGAACAAATTAAGGTAAGAAAAGGTACAGCTAGAAGTATGTTTATCGAGATTTGACCAGAAAAAAACTATATTAACGTGAGATTCAAAAGTACTTTTGCATCTTGTTTTGCCATGAGGAGGATATATTTTGAGCAGAAATGTGTTTTTACAGCTGAAAAAGAAGCTGATTGGGTTGACGAGAGAACATGAAGCTCTCTTCAGCTTTGTGGAGAAAAATAAGCAAATCTGTACAGAGAAGGAAAAACAGAAGGTAAATATGATGGTTAATTGGCTATAGGGAAAAGCAATTAACAGGTATTTTTGTGACGTTATTTTCATCTAGATGTTGAACAGATTGACTAAATCAGCAGAGCTTCAGGCCAGAGCTGATGAGGAATATTTTAACACCAACATGGAGGGTCACCACATCCGACTGAAGCTGGAGAACACGCTGAAAACCTGCTATCAGGTTCCAGCTGATTTCCACATCTTTACATTTTCATCTCTGAAATCCATTGCATTTTGACTGATTCAGTTCTGCGTTTCAGATTGTTCAGGAGCTTGAGAAGCAAAGAATAGAGACTCTGTCCAACACCCTAGACAAGTACAGTCTCTTCATGACTGTCTACGCACAGACTGTCGTTCACGTGAGTAACTGAACCCACCAAACACTGAAGGTAACTTTAACAGATTCAAAAGTGCTGGGAGAAATTCTGATTTTAAGATGCTCCCTTTGAATTTACAAGTGTGAATTTGAATTTAAATGACCACAAATGAATTAAAATAGAATGCAGTACTTTCAATACATTCCAAAAAAATAAATAAAAAATAAAACAATAATAATAATTTAGCCTACAGAACCACAAAAGGTCCACACTTCGTTTTTTTTATATTCTCATAAAGATACATAAATATTTGGCTTCAATATTATCTATTTTTTTTTATTTTTAATTCTGTTTTATTATTAAAATAATTTAAAATACATTTGAAAATGGATTTAATTCTTTAATATTTAGACCGTTTTGAAGGCTTTAAAGCAAATGTAAGTATTGTGGAAATTAACCTGCTCCTTAACCATTTTTTTTCTTTTTAATAATCCAATAAAATAAATAATCCAATAAAATAAAAGCTACACCGACACATTTTTCCCCTTGAATTCTTAAAGAATTTTCTGCAACACACCTTAATTCAAATTCAACTTTAAAAGGCAACATTTTAAATTTAATGTGAAAAAAAACTAGCTCAAGTGAAGATTAATTTAAGCCTAGCAATGATGTCTTTTATTTTAGCATTTCTTGAAGCGATTAAACTGACTTCAGGTCAGTCTTACTGGTGGATTTGCTGAATGTTTTTGATAACAGAGTCATAAACAGATCGAGCAGGCCATACGCAAAGTTGATGTGGAGAAGGACATTCAGTCGCTGGTCGAGGACGTCAGCGCTACAGCGGATGAAAGCAAAGCTGAATTTCTCATGGCTGACTACTTTGTAAGTCTTTTGAGTTTACAACACAAATTTGTGTTGCAGAATTGATATGAAATGGGTTGCTGTTTGTGTGTGTGTGTTTATACAGGAGGAAGAAGGAAAAACAGTCATGAGAAAAGACAGAAGGAAAGATGCCATCAGGACCAAACTTCAGCGTCTGGAGGACTGCATCACAAAATCAAAAAGTGACAGAGAAGGTTTGGATCTTGTAGATACTGTGATTCATAGCTGAGTGTATGTGATTTAAAAGGGTCATATCGTGAACATTTAAGTTGAAGGAACATGTCAAAGACACCTATTGGTGTCCAGAAATCTGCCTGTAAGGGCACATTTATATAAAACGGAAGAAACAGGACAGATACTGTTATTCCTAAATACCAGAAGAACTAATCTGAGTGAAAACTGTAGGAAGTTCATGAAAACTAGACCTCAGGGAACTGAATTTTAAGAAGTATGATATGACCCCCTTTAAACAGAACTGGTTTATTCCTCAGAGATCTTATTAGGTGGTTCTGTCCTGTTTATATTGTTCATTATATGACATTTAGCTCAACACTGACACATAAATCTGGATTTCAGGTTTAGAGAAAATGGTGAAAGTATACACAGAACAGCCAAACTTCTCCAATCAAAAAAACCTGGAGGAAACGGAACAGTTACTGGATGAGGTCAGATGTTACATTTCATTCCAATGTTCTGTTGAATATTAATCATAACTTTGTTTTGCTTCAAATTTGTCAAAAAAATATTAAATTGTTTTGATCCCTGTATATTTAAAGGGGTCATATGACATTGCTAAAAAAGAACATTATTTTGTGTATTTGGTGTAATGAAATGTGTTTATGTGGTTTAAGGTTCAAAAAACACATTATTTTCCACAT
>NW_015555783.1:116833-126273 GCF_001515605.1 Sinocyclocheilus anshuiensis | reverse complement strand
GTTTGAATCATCAGTGGCAAATTCTTTAAATATGAAAACTTACTTACAGGCTGTGAGTCAGCATTATTTGTCAGAAAACCGGCATTGTAGGCTACTCTCCCAGGATACAGTCCTTGTCCTCCGTAAAATGCGTTGTACACACACGAATATATGGGTTAAACTGTTCTGGAACAGTTTTGTAAATACAACTTAACCACTGATTATTAGTCGTGTCCTCTTTTGGAAGGCCAAACAAAGTAGTTTCGCTTTCACAACAAAACACGCAGTGTCTCCACGACATTGCGGCGGCGGCATAAAACTACAGCAAGAATAAAAGTTACACCTTCTTTCTTTACATGTGGGGGCGTGTTTAAACGAGGCATTTTAGGAGGGCGTGGAAGAGTCTTAATTTTTATAAAGAATATCTCGTTGGGTTTGAGACTTTAGTCTTTGAAACTTTAGGGATCTTATCTATTCACAAACAGCTTGTAACACTCCGAAGAGAAAGGAAAACTTGAAATCGCATCATATGATCCCTTTAAACATGTAAAGGTATTTAATAAAAAGGTTTTTACAAACTGTATATTGACTGCTCTCTCGCTCTGTAGGCCATCCTCAAACTGGACCTTTTGGAGGCGACGCATTGCAAACTCACTCACAGTCTGGCGGAGATAGAGGGCAAACCAAAATCAAGACATCGATTCAGTGACAGCATCACTAAATGGAAAGAAAAGGTAAGCTTGCTGAAAAATCACCTATTTAGTACTAGAAGCATACTGTTTTATTTTAATAAAATTATTATCAGCATGCATTTAAAGTATGAACTTCTGGGAATATAATTTTTTTAATTTATTTATTGGTCAAGTTATTAACAGCATGCAATTTAAGTGCAAGCTTTTGGGAGTAATTTTTTCCCCCCTTCATTTTATGTTGATAAATGTGTTATCAGTATGCATATTTTATTTTATTTTGGCAAAATTATTATCAGAATGCTTTTTCGGTGCAAACCTTTTGGGAGTAACAAATTTTATTTTATTTTAGCAAAATTATTATCAGCATGCATTTTAAGTGCAAACGTTTGGAAGTAACAAATTATATTTATTCTATTTTAGTAAAATTATTTTCAGGATGCATTTTAAGTTCAAACTTTTTTTTTTTAGTAACACCACAAAAAGACTTTGAGCAAAAATGTCTGTAGGTACAGCAGGGGGACTGATAAAACATTTCTTTAAAAATAAATAAATAAAAATTAAATATGGTTAGTGTCTCTAGTGTCAAAAGAAATGCCTTTAAATCATCCTTGGCTGATTCATTTGATCCTATCATGCACTAATGTAATCTTGATATATCCAGGACTGGAAAAAGATGTAAACATAAGAGTTAATTGAGAAACTAGGTCATGACTAGTTTAGCGTAATGTTTTGTTTATGCTGTTCCTTTTAAACAGCCTACACTTTTTTGACTATAATATATGGGTTTCCCTGAGGCTGCTGGGTGGAGAGAGACAGTATTGCAATTTTAATAAGCCCAATTTAGACAAAAAACCCATCTATATGTTGCATGAGTTTTTAAACTCTCTCTGGTTTTGCTCCAGGACTGCGAGCACAACGTGGTGCAGCTTTCTCGACCGGTGAGGATCAAAAAGACTCCGTTCAGATCACGTCAGTCTATGAGGCGCGCTGTGATCAAAAAGAGTGCGCTGACCAACCAAAGCCCTGATACGACAAGTGAAGAGCCCTCGACTGAGACGACCGATGTCATGCATAACAACACAGACGAGCAACAGAGCGGCCCGGTTAACGGAAGCATGTCTGAATCTGAAGAGGATAAAGGTAAACGGCGAGCAAAACATGTTTACCTTCGTTTTATTGACACACAAACTTCTGATTTCATTTTTGTATGTTAAATTCCCTGCACAGGCTCAGAATTCCACTCAGTCGGCAGATGCAAGGCTTTATACAGCTTCACGTCAGAAAGAGAGGATGAGTTAAACATTAATGAAGGTAATATGGCAGTTCATCTTAATACATCATCCCTCAGCACCTGCTTTCTGTTGACTCTCTCTCTTCAATCTGGCAGGAGACGTACTGGATATCTTTCAGAAGGACGACACGGGCTGGTGGTTCGGTGAGCTCAACGGACAGAGAGGACATTTCCCATCCACGTATGTGGAAGAGCTGCCTGTTTTCACTGAGATGAAGTCCTCTGAAGCTTAGCTTCAAAAGAGCATGTGATGGAAAAGGTCACTGATGATTCACTCGTGCTGTAGGGTTAAACACACTTCATGCAATTACTGGAAAAAGGACTTTAGAAAATCATTTAAATGAATCGTTTCAACAGACTCATTGACTCCAAAGAACAATTCACTCTTAAATCATGCATTAGTATGACTTGAGTAGTTTTACCGTAGACGATCAGATTCTAGCCGATTAAATATTTTAGAGCAGAGCATAAAATTTATTTGCTACGAAAATTTCCATAATGTCCGAAAAAGACAATTTTTTCATGAAAGGAAGCCTATAAATTAAACCCATTATTGTGAAAAAGAGAGATATATATATATATATATAGAAATGATAATAAAAAGAAATTTACATAATGCATTGCAAATGTTTTAGACATTTAAGTCACTGTAGTATAAAACTAAGAAATTTCGAAGCACTTTAAGACTTTTTTTTGTTTATTTTATGACTTGTATAAATGTTTATTGCTAAAATTACAAATCAATCAATGTACAAAGAACTGAAACAATGAAATATTGAATCATATTAAGTAATTGCTGATGGTTTAAGTAAATAAAAGCTCAATCTATGTGCTAATCATGTCTATAAATATGGTGTCTGGGTCTCTGACCGTTTGTTTCAAATGCATCTGAAATGAAAAATCAGCTTTTGTTCGTCAGTCAGGCTGTCTTCGCACCACTGTGAAGTGCCACAAACTCTCTCCGGATGTTAGCAAGGAAAGCAGAAAAGTTGTTGGTCTCCTGCAGCCTGCGCTCTAGATGTGATATTTTCTCCAGCGGAGGGTCAGAGGAGATGACTTGGGGAAAATATTATCATGTTATTCAATACTTTAGTTCTGTCAGTCATTATACACTACTGTTCAAAAGTTTGTGGTCAGTAAGATTTAAAAATAATAATAATAATAATAATAATACTAGTTTTACTCAGCAAGGAAGCATTAAATTGATACAAAAATGACAGTAAAGACATTTATAATGTTACAAAAGATTTCTATTTCAAATAAATGCTTTCTGATTTCTGAAGGATCATGTGACACTGAAGACTGGAGTAATGATGCTGAAAATTCAGCTTTGCATCACAGGAATAAATTACACATTAAAATATATTCCAATACAAAACAGTTGTTTTAAATTGTAATAATATTTCACAATATTACTGCTTTTACTGTATTTTTGATAAAAAAAATGTAGCCTTGGTGAGAATAAGAAACTTAATTGTAATAATATTTCACAATATTACTGCTTTTACTGTATTTTTGATAAAAAATGTAGTGTAGCCTTGGTGAGAATAAGAAACTTAAAAAAAATAAAATAAAAATCTTACCAACCACAAACTTTTGAACTGTAGTTTAAGTTTTGTTTAAGTAATAATTAATTTACCATTTATCATTAAATAATAAAATTAATATTCCTATTTATCAGTATAAACATGCAATGCCTGAGTCTAATCAGAAATATCTCTGAGATTTAATTTAACAAAATGCTTAATTTCTTTATGGTAACTACTGGTTTTTGCAAAAATCAAAGATAACAAACAAGTCAAAAGATAAAAGATGGGTATTTACTGTGGTAAATGTCCTCTGCATCCAGCTGTAGGAGGAAGGTATGGACCATGTCTGGATCTTTATGACTGATGTTCCCGAAGACAAACTGCAGCTTCTCACCTTAAAATAAACAGATGTTGATGATACATTTTAGCTTGTGGTCTTAAACTTGATTTAAGGTTTGCACCTTAAATCAAGTTTAAGACCACAAGCTAAAATGCTTTTATATTTAAATGATATAATCAGCAGCATATATAATCAGCAACAACAATTTGAGTGAAAAGTTAAATTGCTTACATTAGATTACCGACCTAGAAAAAGTACCAAATCAACACTTGATTCTTCAAGGTTAAAATGAAATAAAATCACGGATTTTAAATGTGGTTTGTACCTCACTTTGAATTTGAATGATGCATCTAATTAATACATAATGAAAGGGAAAAAAATCACTTCGTACTTCAGTCACACTGTATGTTAAAGTTAAACACAAAGACTTCACCTTCGATTTTTTTGATCTCAAGACTGAGGGGCTTCTGAAAGATGTCTTTACATTTGTTCAGCTTCTTCAGTCTGTCCTTGTTGGCTTTATTTTGTGACTGAATCACTATAAAAATGCATAAAACAAACATTAATAACATCAGCTTGGATAGAAAGCAATAATAAAGTAAACCTGTCCATTGTGTCTGACTGTCTGTAACATAACAGTCATATGCAGGAAAAAGACTAAACATGGCAAAATGAATGAACAAATATGAATAACAGAACACATACTATTTGTTTACTGGACATACGGCATTTCATTCAGAAATATTTCTAGTAAATGATTCACAAATGAATCATGCTTGTGAGTGTTTCTTTGCAATGATTTGAAAACTCACTCATCTGTAGTAACGGATCAATCTCTCTACCTCCCTTACTTTAAGCATAGTCCACTACACATTAACATAACGGCGCATGAGAGAAAGGAAAGGATTACACACATTCTCGGTTTTTGGCCTGATCCTTCTCGAGCTTCTCGATTCTCTGGAATAAGAGCGCTTTGTGATGCTCTTTGTCTTCAATCTCCGACACAACCTCAAGATGTTCAGCACTCTTCTCTTTCTGTAAAGATGTTTTCTCTTTAAAATCTAATAGCAAAAGAAAGGAAATATCATGGTAGTCATGGAACTGACAGATCCAGACAACACAATATTAGATTTCTGTTATTAAAATGTCAAACAAGTGTGCCAATCAACTTCTCACCTTCTTTGTATGTTTTTATCATGTCAAAAATGGTTTCATCCTCCTTGCATTTCTTAAAACAAGTACCTATGTAGAAAGAAAAAAAGAAAACATATACAGTGGGTACGGAAAGTATTCAGACGTACATTAATGAGGAAAAAAAATTAACTTAAATGATTTTAGCAAATGGCTGCAATATAACAAAGAGTGAAAAATTGAAGGGGGTCTGAATACTTTCCGTACCCACTGTACATTGTTAAACATATATATATGCCTGGGCAACTTGAAATATTCACAATCACATACATTTTTCTTGCAATACAAAATTTAAAAAGCTACAGAAGCCTGATATATTAAATGAATTAAAACGGTAACTGGGACTTTTTAATCTCACGGTTCTTACTTTTTTCCCCCTCACAATTCTAAATTTTTATCTCACAATTCAGCTTTCTTTTCTCTGAATTCTGAATTTATATCTCACAATACTGAGCTTATATCAAAATGTTCTAAACTATCCGAAAAGTCAGAATTTTGAGACAAACTCGTAAATGCAAGAAAAGTCCTTTTCTTGAAAAACCTTTTTTTTTTCATTGCAGAAACAAAAAAAAACAGAATTGCAAGATTGTATCTCGTTTTGTATTTATTTCTGAAAGAACAAAAAGTCTGAATTATAAGATAAAAAAGCAAATTTTTTTTTTTTTAATCCTGGGGCAGAAACAAGCTTCCATAAAAAGCTTAATTGTGAATATCATGATTTTAATGCACTTTTTATTTGGCTATTAAGTTTCTGTGAATCAGTTTAAGCGGTCTATACAAATGAACGGATTAAAATTATAATTCAATAAATTAAGAAAAAAATAAATAAAATAACAACAAAAATGTTCAGAGCAAATACAAACTTCCAAATTTTAAAGGTTAAACACACCACAATATAATTCATTTTTCACCATATATCACCTAGCCTTTTTTAAATGCAGATGGATTATAATGACAGATATTTAACCTGACATGCCCTACTTTAATTTCCATCCCACAAGTAATCTTTTTAAAATGTATATTAACAATAACACTTGCACATTCAACTCAAACCCTGATAGTCCATTGCAAGCATAAACAATCCAGTGAAGTCGCCAAATATGAAAACAAAGTAAATACAGGTAAATTTGGTACTGTCATCATTTGTAAAGTATATATATATATATACTTTCCTTTACCTTTACCAAATTTACCTGTTATTTACTTTTTGTGAAAAATTGAGACTTGAGGGTGGTTCTAGAGATTTTCTGAGGGAAGGGTTTGGCAACACTGATCTCTTACCCAAGACGGAATTCATGTGCCGCCTGTGTTCCTGACAGAGCTCTGTCACTCTTCCATTGAGCACTTCTCCCATGGCCTGATCCAGCAGTTTGGTCCTGATCTCCTCCAGTTTGCTGCTTAACTGCTCCGCCACATTGTAGTCTCTGATGGATGCCATACTGAGCTGCAAAATCATCCAAACAACACAGTGACAGTTAGTTACTGCACTAGACAGCTCACACTCAGGGGGAGTTACTATTATCTACTCTACTACAATATAAAACAATCTAACAATGCAGTTATATATGCATTATTTGGCCATGCTATAATAATATTCATGTAATCCAGTTTAGCAAAACAACCAATATAAGTTACAGTTGTTGCTGTCATATTGATAATACTTCAGCGCGTATGTTTTAACCTGTTCTTTCTTCAATTCTAGG
Source organism: Sinocyclocheilus anshuiensis (assembly GCF_001515605.1). Lineage (NCBI taxonomy): Eukaryota > Metazoa > Chordata > Actinopteri > Cypriniformes > Cyprinidae > Sinocyclocheilus > Sinocyclocheilus anshuiensis. The sequence continues at coordinate 119,548 of NW_015555783.1, read as the reverse complement.
TACTGAAACCAAGACAATACTGATTAGATGTTATTTTAACAGTCGCAAAGAACATTTCAATCTCTCACCCGTTTTATGGCGTGAAAATAAACGCGACTTTTCTCGTTGTTTTCAAAAATATCCGCGCCCGGAACGTCAGCAGTTACACCGGAAGTGGCGTCAGATAAACGCGTCGTCACAACTACAAAATAGCGGTATGAAATTAACTTTGCGCCATTGTTCCAAGCATACTTAAGAAATTAATTTCGTGTTCCGAAATATGCATTTCAAATTCTCTCAAAAGGCTAAGTATATACTGGTTATATTGTGCGGACCGTCGTTCTCCCTTCATTGAGTAGTTTGTAATGCTGCGCCATCTGGTGTTTGTTTGTTTGAGCGCTGGCGGATGCAGTACGTAATTATAATATAATAATAATAGTAATAATATAATATAGTAATATAATAGTCATTATATATAGATCAATGGCTGTTTCCTGCATTTTCATCTGACAAACATGTCTTATTTGACATCAGGAAAAAAAAAATACAATACATTAGGAACAATCATGTCTTTTTGGACAACATTTTTGGAGGTATAAGTATAATTTCATGTCTGGCCTATTTTGCATTTGTTATCACAAATGGACATATCTCTCTCTCTCTCTCTCTCTCTCTATGTGTGTGTATGTATACACACACGCACACATTTAGAAGAGCTAAAAGAATATCAATATAAATGCAGGAGTATTTTAGCGAGACTATTTTATAAAGCTCGTCTCATTTTCCTAGCTAAATACTGGAAATATCAGTCGGACTGTTATTTTCAGTGCAAGATAGTCATGCAGATCACCATAAGGGAGTTCATCAGCATTAATGTAGTGTTTTTTCCCCTCTTTAAATCAAGTTTTTGATGCAGTATATTAAAATATTCATATATACAATATTCAGCCACACTGTAAAAAATAAATCCGTAAAATAACAGAAAAGGTACTGGCAGTGGCAGCTCATTACACACGACATTATTCATTAATTTTACGGACATTTCTGTTAACTCTAAAACACAATGCAATGAAGTTTAAATTCAAAATACTTGTAAAACACCTGTAAAAAATAAATACAGAAAAAAATCCTTCAAATTACACAGTACATTGTGCCCTATTTTTACAGATTTTTTTTTTTAGTGCATTTACATTTTCATATCAGGCTGTTTGTGGTCATCTGGTCTTTCCACTAAATTAATCTCATCTAAAATGTATTGTTTACATTTTATTCTTCCACTATTTTACAAATACCCTGTTGAAAGAAAAAAGCCTGTGGGCTAGTTTTAGAGTGATTTAAGCAGTTTTGAGCTGGTCAGGCTTGGGAGACTAACTGGCTGACGACTTAAACCAGCTGAGTGCCAACTTGCAAGAACAACAAACCTTTATACCTTTTAACCTTTAGCTGGTTCAAGCGGTTTTCTTTCAGAAAGGTAATGTCAAACACTTTAAGTTTATATTTCTGATACTTTTATTTTTTTTAAATCCCTTTACAACAACTTTATGCCCTCTTAGGCCTGTGGAACAAATAAACAAGCGAGAAGAAACGTAATACCATACTATTGTTGCTTAGCTACACATAAGCACAATTTTTCCTTATTGAAGGCAAATTAATAGTAACAAATATGTTTCAATTACATACAGTTTTTAAAGGACTTTTAAATACGTACAAATTGTTCATCTGTAACATTTGAATGACAATAAGTGAGATATCAAAACCGGATCACACATAAACAATGACTGAGCGTAAAGGTATCAGTGATTATGAACATGTTATCAGTCCGTACTATTATCAGTAGTTCAAGGACACCATATCTTCAGCTGCTACAACAAGTCGAATCTCTGCAACCTTTTAGTACAAATCAAATGTTTGCATGTCACACATTTGGATACATTTTCGGTCAGTTTCTTGAAAAAAACAAAACAAAATACAGGTCATCCAGGTTGACTAACCACACCTGTATAATTCAAACACATAGAGGATGTTGTCAAGACATAATAAACGTCCACTTATCAATAAATGCACATCAATAAAAAACACCTCAACAATTGTTAAGTAATTCCTTTACCAAATGTAATGAGATGTAATCTTGACTAGGCCAGACAAACCAATGATTGCTCAAGCAATGGCGTGAGTTGGAGGCGGGACTACCTGCTCGTCCAAACGCTATATTTTTTTTAAAGGGGTCATCGGATGCCAATTTTCCACAAGTTGATATGAGTAGTTCTATACTGAAAGTATACTCGTAAGTTTTCTTTAAGTGAACTTTACATCATACTTTAAAGGGGTCATCGGATGCCCATTTTCCACAAGTTGATATGATTCTTTAGGCTCTTAATGAAAAGTCTGTAACATAGTTTGGTTAAAATTTCTCAATGGTAGTGTAAAAAACACCTTTTTCACCTTTTCAGAGTGTAACACAGTTTGTAGTTCGGGAAGAAGGAGGCGGGAACCAGCGAACGTTCAAACAAAACTTTAATAATAAAATAAACAAAAAATAGTGCGACAGTCGTCCGCGAGGGGCTGTCGCGCTATTCACAAACAGAACCAAAACACAAAATAAAGTCCAGGCCTGTTCCTCTCTCGTCTTTCACTGTCGTAGCTCCTCCTTTTATCCTTCCGGAGCTCCTCCGTGGGACTCAAGACCGGTGAGTGGTGCAGGTGTCGCTCATTATCAATTACTCCACCGGCCTCGCT
>NW_015555783.1:72897-116693 GCF_001515605.1 Sinocyclocheilus anshuiensis | reverse complement strand
GGTCTAAGGTAAGACGCCAGTCCAGTCTGTGCTGAAACGCTACTGTCAATCAAACTATCGTGGGAGGGGCCTGTTTTTGTGACGTCACACAGACAGGCATCTGAGATCGGCTCGATTTGAGAAAGGGGTAAAGATTTTAGTAGATTAAAAAAAAACACTGGGTGGATTTTTATCATTATAGGGTGGTTGTGTACACACACTGCCAACACACATTTCAGTTCAAACAACTTGTATAAGTGCATGTAGCATCCTATGACCCCTTTAACTAATAGGGGCCCCTGTGGTGACAAGTTTGTAGTATGCTGCTTTCCTGGCCATGAGCTCCTCGTGGGTCCCTTTCTCGATGACCACGCCCTGTGACATCACAGCGATGATGTCAGCAGTCTGAATGGTGGAAAGCCTGTGAGCAATGACGATACACGTGCGTCCCTGACGGGCCTCATCAAGCGCAGCCTGAACAACCTGAAGATTGAAAATCAAAGATATTTTGTGCATTAAAACGTTATTCAGAAATACAGGCATCAGTACTGAGTGGAGTACTTTTAACCTCCTAATATTATTCTTAGATTAATTTTAGGTAATATAATTAACTACTTTTTGATTACATTTAGATTACTTTTAACTAGTGCTGTCAAACGATTAATCGCGATTAATCACATCCAAAATAAAAGATTTTGTTTACATAATATATGTGTATACTTTGTATATTTATTATGTATATATAAATACACACATACAGTTTATATTTTGAAAATATTTCCAGATATTTCCATGTATATATTTATATTCATATAATTGATATTATAGATACTAAATGTACTAACTTAACATATTTTTCTTAAATATATACATGCATGTGTGTGTATTTATATATACATAATAATTATACACAGTACATACACATATATTATGTAAACAAAAACGTATTTTGGATACGATTAATCACGATTAATCGTTTGACAGCACTACTTTTAACCTCTGGGCATGTGATCTAAAGCTCAAATCTAATTGGACGGCTTGTTTCATCGCAGGGCAACGGGTAAAAAAAATAATAAATCAACACTGGTCGAAATAAAATCTCGCTAGAGACTGTTCGCACCTAATGTGAATAGCTCCATAGGATCTATTGTTTTGATTCAAGAACGTTATTGTGTACATTCGTGTCGCTTAATCAAGCTCAATGTGAAAGGCCCCTACTTTGATTTGAATAGAATCTTGTACCATATTGATATAAAAATAAAAAATTTCATTTATTTATTCCATTTTTTGTTATCAGCAACATGACCCATGTCAGGGTTTCCCAAACCAGAGTTTGTGAAGGAACTACAGGGGTTTGTAAATGATTAAAAAGCTAATAATTAAAAATTACATCTTAAATATGCTAAAGTAAAAGAAATATTTTTAAAATAAAAATAAAAAACAATTTAAATAAAACACTCGTTGTGTGTGCAATTCCACAAAATTGGAAGACTATCATATATTAGAAATAGGCTTTTTTAGAAATGAAAATTTAAATGATTAAAAAATAGAGAAAAATCAATGAATTAGGAATAACTTGCTGCCATATTGTGAATATTAAGGAATCATGCAATCAATAACATTTACTGTAGTCTGATTATCAGTATTTTAAAACATAATATAATCTAATAAAGTTTTGGAATTTGATTATGTAATTCAGATTACATATAATCAGTTACTACTCAGCACTGAAGACAATATTGAGAAAGTGTGAAATTTGGCTGGTGGTAAATTACAGTCAGACTATAAAATAAGTGCAATCACACACTGATATAGTTTTACCTTCTCACTCTCAGTATCGAGTGCAGACGTGGCCTCATCCAGCAGCAGGATTTTAGGGTTTCTGACGATGGCTCTTGCGATTGCTATGCGCTGTTTCTGTCCACGGGATAACTGAGAGCCTTGAGCACCGACCTGAGTTTCATATTTCTGGAAAACACAACAATAATCCAGAAAATCTATTTTTTTAATGGAACGGTTTATTGAAAATGTAAAAAAAAACTGTTTGCACGTGTTTCATGCTGATCATTTAGATACCTCAGAAATTAATGTATCAAATATGGTACAGTAGGCTTAAAGCCAAAAAGATTCTGGTCTTATGTATGATTCATCAGTGCTTGTAATTCCAAATGTTTGTGTTCATAACAATTTAGCAGAAGGTCATTTCCAGGAATTTCCCATTTAAATCAATGGCAGAGGCTCGACTGGTGCATGAAGTATGCCTAACTGACCATACTAACATGAATCCCTACATTGTTTCTTGCTGAATAACTTGCTTTAGTTGTAAATACATTCAATTACAGACAGAAAATGAGATGAACAACATTTCATATTGACTTTTAGCCACATTTAAACTTGATATCTGTAAATCCAAATAGTCAAGTCATGAATAAAATGAATGCATAACTTACATCAGGTAGTGTCATCACAAAATCGTGCAGATAGGCCTTCTTAGCAGCCTCTATAATCTCCTCCATGCTCACGGTACGAGAATTATCGCCATACTGGATATTCTCTGCGATACTGCAGTCGAACAGCACCGGCTCTTGGGATACGATGCCAATCTGAGACCTCAGGAAGGGCACGCTGATGCTCGCAGATGGACGTCCATCGATCAGCTAGGGCAAGAGCAGAAAGTCATGGTTTGTTTGTCACAATCAAGGATTTTGCATTTCATCTTGCGTATTAAGAGATATTTTAATAGCTGCAATTCCTTGTGTGTTTTTATCAAAATGGCAAGATTATTTAAACTAGATTTGACATTTTTAACTCTTACATTGTGAATCTTTTAAAATATATGTGGTAATAATTCTTGCAATAATGCAATGGCTTAAGTTTTAAGCGAACTCTGAGCAAATTTATAATGCATTAAAATGTATTACGAATATGTGACCATGGACCACAAAACCAGTCATAAGGGTACATTTTTAGAAATTGAGATTTATACATCATCTGAAAGCTGAATAAATAATAAATAAGCTTTCCATTGATGTATGGTTTGTTAGGATAGGACAATATTTGGTCGAGACACAACTATTTGAAAATCTGGAATCTGAGGGTGCAAAAAAAATCTAAATATTGAGAAAATCACCTTTAAAGTTGTCCAAATTAAGTTCTTAGCAATGCATATTACTAATCAAAAATTAAGTTTTGATATATTAATGATAGGAAATTTACAAAATATCTTCATGGAACATGATCTTTACTTAATATCCTAATGATTTTTGACATAAAAGAACAATCGATAATTTTGACTCATACAATGTATTTTTGGCTATTGCTACAAATATACCCCAGCGACTTAAGACTGGTTTTGTGGTCCAGGATCACATATTGTTGGCTCTGTGACAAAATGCTTTTGTTCTGCTTTGTAAGTTGCTTTGGATAAAAGCATCTGCTAAATGCATTTATGTAAAGATGCAACAAATGTGGTTTCATACCACTTGTCCTTCATCGGGTTCGTAGAATCGCTCCAGCAGTTGAACGCTGGTGCTCTTCCCGCAGCCGCTGCTTCCCACAAAAGCAAGAGTCTGTCCTGGATGTACTGACACCTCCAGACCCCTCAAAACCTGGATGTCTGGCCTGCTGGGATACGTGAACCTGCACCCTTTGAATTCTATTCGGCCCTTAAAGTCATCCTGTAACAGCATAGAAGAGAACATTGGAAAGTAAAGTAACAACTGGGAGGAAAAAAAACAGATACTCTCTTACCCAACTTTGTCCTTCTGTTTTGCTGATGCTAATTTTGGGAACCCTGTCCAACAGTTTGAAAAGTTGGGCAGCAGCTATCTTGGCCTTGGCGTAATCTGGTGTGAAAGATGAAGCTCTGCCAAGTGCAGTGGCACTGGTCACCAGAGCTGAAATGACTCTGTGGAATAAACACACACAGCATCTATTCATGACACTCATTACTTGATCGACTGGTGTATTTCAAACAATTCCCTTCAGTGAATTATGCATGCTTATAACTGATGCTTAGCTGTAAATACTGCATGCATTTCTATGCATTAATACAGACATTAACTAACCTGAACACCATCATATATGGAAGCCCCTCATTACTGACCAGATAGCCGCCGTATCTAAAAGAGGCAGCGAAGGCCATGAAAATGACACACTGGGCGAATGCAAAACAGATCCCATAAACATGAGCTTTCTTCTTTGCCCCTTTATATGGTGCTTGCAGTTGCTCTTCATATTGAGACACAAAGTGTTTCTCTTTGGCTAAACCGGCGATGGTCCTGATGTTGCTCAGAGCCTCACTGGACACCTGTATGAACAGACATATGCATAGCAAAAATAATGATAATTTTGTTGGACAAGATTCTCATTTGTGAAATAGGCCAGAGCAAAACATGCAGGACAAAAGCTTGGGTTCAGCAAGATGTTTTTGAAAGAAGTCTGTTTTGCTCACCAAGGCTGCATTTATCTGATCAAAATACAGTAAAATCAGTAATATTGTGAAGTATTATTACAATTTAAAATAACTGTTTCCTATTTGAATATTTCTATTTTTTCATGTAATTTATCCCTGTGATGCAAAGCTCAGTTTTCAGCATCATTACTCCAGTCTTCAGTGTCACATGATCCTTCTGAAATCATTCTAATACGCTGATTTGCTGTTCAAGAAACATTTCTTATTATTATCATTGTTGAAAACAGTTGTGCCGCTTCATATTTTTGTAGAAACCCTGATACATTTGATTTCAGCGTATTTGATGAATAAACACTGTTCTTTTTAACTTTCTATTTGAAATAGGAATCATTTGTGACATTATAAATATCTTTACTGTCACTTTGATCTATTTAATGCATAATAATTTCTTTAAAATCTTACTGACCCCAAACTTTGGAATGGAAGTACATGACATTTATTCCTCTTAAAATATATTCACATATTACTGACTGAACAGATAGGGATAGATAACAATTATTTTAGTAATTTTGAGGTACACCAATATAATTGTTCATATGTAATGCTAAATGCTACATAAAAACAATACTATTTAACATATCATGTGTTTCTTAAACTAAAGTACTATTTACTGCAAAAAATACTATACTAAATACTTCACCAGTACATTGTTTTAAGTACACATAACATGGCTGATTTATTTTGAATGGGATATTATGAAATTAATGACTTCAGTCATTCAAATTAATGAGTAGGCCAAAAACCACTCTGACTGATTAAGTAGTGGATTCAAAGAAAATATTATGACTTTGTGGCTGATTTTCTGACCGATTCATTAAAAAGAACCCATGATTCATTCGCAAGTCTGACTACACTGGTTGCATTTTACACATGTGTATTTGCTGCCTCAGTGAAGGCATGAATGTTGCATTTAAATGAATGAATCCGAACTTATTTAACATGACTTTTATTGTACCTGTCCAGCAGCCTCCAATGCATTTTTATCCTCATTAGCAAATCCTGTCAGCATTTTAGCCTGAAAAACTCCAGACAGACCGATGAGAGGAAGGAAGCAAGTGACCACTAGACTCAGTTTCCAGCTGAAGTAATACGCAATAATGAAGGAAGCACCTATGTTGGTCAGTGAATTTACAATCATGCCGATCTGTGAACCTGTAGCCTTTGGTGAAGAGCACATTAAACACAATCAAACACACACTTAACCATATAAAAGATCTTAAATCTTTAAAGGGGCATATCATACATTTTTTATAATGTCATTTTTCCCACTAAATTCCTCTAAAAATATTTGTTTTGACTGTCATAAATTTGTTTGCTTTTGACTTTACAAGTCACGCCCCTTGCTTATGAAATCAGTGCTTTTTTAATGTAATGTCATGTAACTCTTTCCCCCTAAACGTCCATTTATAGTGTTTGTAAAGTCCCAAATTCGGTCCTAATTTTATTTTCATATCCATTTTCTCTGTTCTCTCTGATCCTTAGATTTAAATACTCAGTTTTCGCTTCTGCACCTTTAAGAAACACCCCATTTGCATATTAAAATGAGTGCTTTCTCCAGCTTTGCAACATTTTTTATTATTGCATTTTCTTGTAAACCTTAAAGGGGCATATTAAACTTTTCAGTCCACATAATGTTTGTAAAGTTACTATGTGCCAAAATCAGTCACAAGTGTGTTTCATATCCCTTTTTTGTGCCCTCTTTTGGAATTAAAAATTACATTTTTTTTTTGCTGCTGCACTTTTAAGAAACACCCCTTTGCATAAGAAATGAGAGCTTTATTCACTATACAGAGGAATGTGGTTGCTGAAACTGTTTGGTTACCCACATTCTTCAAAATAACTTATTTTGTGTTCAACAGAAGAAATACATATTGGTATGGAGTAGACCAACTTGGCGTGAGTATATGACGACAGTAACTATCCCTATAAAGATGTAATTTTATGCAACTTTCTCCCTAAAGTTATAATGTTAGTAAAGTGTCTGAGTGCCAGAAACCTTCAGTAACAAATTTGTGTTTTTATCCATTTTAATGTCTGTTTTTTTTGCTGCTGTGCCTTTATGAAACAACCCTTTGCATATGAAATGAACGTTTTCTCCAGCTAGTTTGCAACATTTTTTGTTATTATTGTATTTTCTTGTCTGTATCTTCTGTCACTCACCCCCTGCACCATGGAGGCGTCAGTGGCTAGTCTGGTAGTCAGAGCACCAGGACTGTTAATGGGGTTGTCAAACCAGCTCGTCTCTTGCTTCAATATTGCCTGAAATCCAACCTTCCTCAGCCTGCGAGTCAACAGCTCTCCTGATTTGGCAAAAGAGTAGCCCTGCGATAAACATATCACAGTATCGTTGATCTGCTGTAATATCACCACACACATTTCTCATGGGAAATGTTCAAATGTAGGTATACAAAACCTCAACAAGGAACTGTGGAAATACCTGTAAGAACTGTGAAAAGAAGCTCAGGACTCCTATGCTGACAAACAAAATACAAATCCCGTTTATCTGCCTCCTCTGTTCATCCAGGTCTTGAATGGAGAATGTCTGAAAAGCAACCATGCTATTGTTAAACTCCGACTAAAATTATCATCAAGTTGATTATCTAGATAGCGCAGAGAACACATACAATAGCACAGGCAATGTTTATATGGTTGCCAGCTAATGGGATGCTGCATTTTATTCAAAACCCTTTCAACAAGGTACACATCGAAATGTAATATTTAGGGATAGGGATTAAAGACAGAATTGCTTTAGCAAACAACACTGATCAGACTGTATCTTATGTTCATGTGTGTGTCTCACCCCAAGGATTTCACTGAATAAAAGAGCATAGATGGGGTTGAACGATCCATTGATGGCAGCACCTAAAGAGCCCAGCAGCATATATGGCCACTCAGGACGGTTATACTTCAGGATTCGTGCCACAGGAGCCGGTTCAATGACATCTTCATCTTTACCCTTGCTTTTCTGCAAGACAAGATAGAGAACTTTAGATAAAAATAGAAAGCATTGCATGTGCGATACTGTATTTAAATGTACTCCAGTTCCAGACCTTGTTGTTTGCTTCAACTTCCTCAACTTCTAAATGGTCCGAGTGGATTTTGAATTTTCCAGATATGGCATCCGTAATGCTGTTTGACATTTGAGAATGTGATCGCTGTCTCAAAGAACGTCTATAGGAAAGGTGTTTTAGTTTAAAAACAGAACATTTTGGACTGTCCTCTCAAAATAATATCAAAAGTCATAATGTTTATGTACCTTAAGGCACTCTCGTAACTTCCTCTGCTAAAGCTCCTTACTTTCTCAAGTACTTCCTCCTCTGTAATGGTCATCTCAGCAGCTGTGTGATTCAGTGTCATGTTAGTGTTTAAAGAAACCGTTCACCCAAAAATGTACATAATGTCATTGACCCTCATGTTGTTTAAAACTATCTCCATGCTGCTCTTTTCTAAACAATGACATTAAGATCCAAAAGTACTAAACCACCTTCATGTGCTATTTTATTGCATCACTTCAGAAGAATATACTGCAATATAAAACTTGTATGTTGTTGTGTTATTGTCGTTGACAGATGTAGTCACTATTGCTATGCTTCCATCCAAATAAAGCTCCTTACTTTCTCAAGTACTTCCTCCTCTGTAATGGTCATCTCAGCAGCTGTGTGATTCAGTGTCATGTTAGTGTTTAAAGAAACCGTTCACCCAAAAATGTACATAATGTCATTGACCCTCATGTTGTTTAAAACTATCTCCATGCTGCTCTTTTCTAAACAATGACATTAAGATCCAAAAGTACTAAACCACCTTCATGTGCTATTTTATTGCATCACTTCAGAAGAATACTGCAATATAAAACTTTTATGTTGTTGTGTTATTGTCGTTGACAGATGTAGTCACTATTGCTATGCTTCCATCCAAAATGTGATAAATTAGAGCACTGCATAAAACATCTGAAAATAAAGCATTTCCATCCCATGTTTTCAAGAGAACAAAATCTGAAAGACTGTTTCCACCACTGGATAAAACAATAAAAAATCTTCCCTCACAATTTTTACGTTTTTCTTGCAATTGCTTTTTTTTTTTGTCTTGCTTGATATTGCATGATATAAACGTGCAATTCAGACTTTTTCTCACAACTGCAAGTTTATATCTCGTAATTCTGACTTCTTTCTCAGAATTATGAGATGAACTCACAACTGAGTTATAAAGCCCAATTGGCATATTTTTTCAGAATTGCAAGCTTATGTCACACACTTCTAAGAAAATTGCAAGAAAAAATATTTTTAAAAAGTCACAATTAGCTTTTTCATTTTTTAGGCTTCCAGAGTTTTTTTTATTTTTTATTTATATAAAAATACATGGATGGACATGTAGCTTACAATGCATGAAAATTCACTAGTGAAATGATGCAAAATTGCTGCGTTCGTGTTTCACAGAAAAATACCAGCATACAGGTTTCCAATGACCTCCAAAACTCTCTGTACTCACTGTACTCTGGTTTATCGCTGTCTGTATCCTTTCCTTGATTCTGCAGGGTTACTAGTGTGAAGTAAACTCCCTTTTTGTCCAGTAACTGGCTGTGCTTGCCTCTCTCTACAGCGCGTCCATGCTCAAAGCCCACGATCACATCGGCGTTACGGATGGTGGACAGACGGTGTGCGATGCTGATAGTCGTTCTTCCCTGTCTAGCCTGAAAAATGCCATTGAATGAATGTATGCAACAACAAATATATGGAAATATCTCTTTCTTGAACACACCTGCATTTGCTTACAAGTAACATTAAATTATAGGATACTAAAACATTAAATTATAGGATACTAAAATTGTTGAACATAAAAGAATATATTTTAAAGAATGATGGTAATCAAACAGTTGATGGTCCCCATAGTATTTATTTCCCTACTATGGAAGTCAATGGGGACCAACAACTGGTTCTTCAAAATATCTTGTGTCTAAGTGGTTGCTAGGGTGTTGCTGGACGCTTAAGGTGTTCTAAATGATTGCTGGGCCCTTAAGGTGTTCTAAATGGTTGATGGGTGGTCTCTAGGGTGTTGCTGGGCCCTTAAGTTGTTCGAAATGGTTGTCTGGTGGTCTCTAGGGTGTTGCTGGGCCCTTAAGGTGTTCTAAATGGTTGATGGGTGGTCTCTAGGGTGTTGCTGGGCCCTTAAGTTGTTCGAAATGGTTGTCTGGTGGTCTCTAGGGTGTTGCTGGGCCCTTAAGGTGTTCTAAATGGTTGTCGGGTGGTCTCTTGGGTGTTGCTGGATGCATAAGGTGTTCTAAGTGGTTGCTGGGCCCTTAAGGTGTTCTAAATGGTTGTCGGGTGGTCCCTAGGGTGTTGCTGGGCCCTTAAGGCGTTCGAAATGGTTGTCGGGTGGTCTCTAGGGTGTTGCTGGATGCTTAAGGTGTTCTAAGTGGTTGCTGGGCCCTTAAGGTGTTCTAAATGGTTGTCGGGTGGTCTCTAGGGCGTTTCTGGGTGCTTAAGGTGTTCTAAGTGATTCTTAAGTCTGTTGCTAGATAGATGGAATAGATCCCGTCAGCTATGAGAAAACCATCCAGTCAGTTAGAGGAGATATACAGTCAAACCAAAAATTATTCAGACACCAGATATAATTTTTGATATCTTTACTAGTGGGTGCAGGACACTATAGTTCATTTATGTAAGTGAGGATAGCAAAATTAAAGTGAACTGTGACATATTATACCCAAAAATGGACAGTGGACTACCAGTAAAATTGATAAAAATTTGGGACCACAAATTATTCAGACACTTCGACCTGACCATGTTTTGCTTACGTGTTTTTTCTTTAATTGCTAATGCGACCTTTTTACACCACAGACTGAACAAAATTAAGTATTGCTTGGTAATTGGTTGACCTAAATTGGTATTATCTAATTGTGTACTTAAATTTAACAGCTGAATAATTTTTGGTTGATTGTAATCCAATACATACCTTTCTATCAAAGTTATCTGACATTATCAAGATGAATTTGTTCTGACACAGTTTAACTCTTAAGTTCTTGTCATATTTTATTACCATTTTCTAAACTATAGCAAATAAACTGTGATAATGTGAGAAATGTTGAAGGTGTCTGAATAAATTTGGGTTTGACTGTACTTCAAAAAGTCAGGACAGGATGAGGGATTGTGCTGAACTGATGGATGTAGCTTGAAGACTTTAGGAGAAGATACATTTTGGTCTTAGTTAATAGTTGTTGTAAACTCACCTTGTCCAAGGCCTCCTGTACTACAGCCTCACTCTCGTTATCCAGCGCTGATGTGGCCATGTCTAACAGGAGGATTCTGGGATTCCTGATATATTTATTGTTGGAAATAACTAATGTCCTATGAAATTGTCTAAGGAGTGTGAACCAGTGTTGTTATTGTTAACTAAAATTTTATTTTTTTTGCTAATTCAAATAAAGCTAAAATATAATTAATAGACGAAAAATGAAAATTCAGTTCTAAATAATTAATTGTATTTATTGATTGATTTATTATTTGAAAATAACGGATGTTTTATGAAATACTGTTAACTAAAATTATAAAACTATTTTTTAAAAATTCAGTAATTCAAATGACGATAAAATATTAGAAACTACAATATCAGATGAAAAATTAAAATTAAATGCTAAACAAATGTATTTATTTATTTGTTTGGCTGGTTGTTTTTTTGTTGTTGTTTCTTTATTTGATGGAAATAACTGAGGTCCTATGAAGTTAAAAACCAGTGTTGTTATTGTTAACTAAAACTAAAACTAAAATTATATATAAAAATAAACTTTTCAGTAATTCAAATTAAGCTAAAATATTCTAAAATATAAATATTTGATGAAAAATAAAAATCTGAGCTGACAAAATTAGCAGTCCTTACTTTAAGTCGAAGTCCTAAAATTACTAAAACTAAAAGTTAAATAAAAATGAATTAAAGCTAAATAGAAATATTAAAAAACAAAAATGAAAAAAAAAAAAATAAAAAAAATTACATGAAATTAAATTAACATAAAATTGTATTAAATGTAAAAAATAAAATGAAAACTGAAAATGTGAAAATAAAAGCTAATTGAAACTATTAATAAACACTGTAACAGTATATATAATACTAAAATAACACTAGTTTGTATCTATAGCCTCACTCTCGTTATCCAGCGCTGATGTGGCCATGTCTAACAGGAGGATTCTGGGATTCCTGACCAGCGCTCGAGCAATGGCGATCCTCTGTTTCTGCCCTCCACTCATCTGACCCCCACCTTCACCCACCAATGTGTCAAATTTCTGCATAATACAACAGTCATAAAATTTATTTAGTTTGATATGCAAAATTAATATATGCAAAACTAATATTAAAAAAAATCTCCAAGCACTTACTGTGTTACTTAGTGTAATTTATCAGTGAGGTAATGCATGTACTGATGTTATGCAGTAATTGGCACCTGAGGAAGATCCATGATGAAGTTGTAAGCATTGGCCTGTTTGGCGGCTTCTATAATCTCCTCCATGGTGACTCCAGGACGACCGAATCGGATGTTCTCAGCGATCGTGATGGCGAACAGAACAGGCTCTTGTTCCACTACGCCAATAAGGGAACGCAACCACTGGATATTCAGGCTTCTGATGTCATGACCATCCAGGGTGACCTAAAAATGACAATAGTTTAGATTTTCAACACTAGATCAGACATTTGGTTTTAGATTTTAATGCATTACTAGTATTTTAGGAGGTATTTTATCAAATAAGATTAATTTATATATATATATATATGTTGTGCTCTTTCCTGATCCACTGGGTCCAACAAATGCAGTCGTCTCACCAGCTCTGACCACAACATTCAAATCATCTAATATCTGAACACAAGACACAGCCAGTCAATACTGGATAGAATTTAACTGTTTAATGCAAACATTAGATTAAATTATGCATGCTAAAAACATAACCCACTTTCACTTCAGGACGAGAGGGATAGTTGAAGTGAACACTGTGGAATTCAATGTCACCTTTAACTTTGTCTAACGCATGACCTTCTTCTGAGAAGCAATCGATTTCTGGTTCCTGTATGGGAACAGGATGTGGCAGTGATTAATCTTTCCCTGAAGCTGAAAGAATGAAATTCATTGATTTTGGGAGAAGAACTGTGTGTGTGTTATTCTCACCCTGTCAATAGTGTCAAATATACTTTTGGCTGCGGCCCGACCAGAAGCAAAGGCCTCAAGACAAGGAGAGGCCTGGCCCAGATTCATGGCGCCCATAAGAACACCAAAGAACACCTGAAGAGAACAAAAACATTTCATAAAATAATGAGTTGCATCCTTCTGACTGAACGATACAATTTAATTTTTTATTCCTATATACTCTTTTTAATACATTTCAAATCAATTTTATTTCCTACTTTTTATTGTTATTTTTATTTCCTATACATATCTTTTATGGTTATTTTGAATCACTTTGGATGTCATACCTGAACAAGGCCGCCAGGTGTGAGCTCCTTGGTTTCAATGACCAGTTTTGAGCCATACCAGAAAGCCAGTGCATAACACAAGAATATGATGCACCAAAGGTAACCCTGAAACACACCAATGATCGCTCCCTTCTTAATACCCCACGCCTGGGCCACCACGAGGTTCCTGTCATACCTGTGGAAATAACCATCACTCTACAGTTTCTACCTGTGCATGACTGGAAGATTCATCCCAATAAAAACAATGCTTTTGTATTCTTTCACCAAGATGCAATTACATGCTGTCTTACCTTATAAATGACATCACCACCACTTTTACTCTTTCCACCCCTTCATTCCAACCATAATGCCCACTTTTTACAGCCCACATTATTCCAGGTTCAGAATACCTTTACATTCAGTGTGTTTTCTCATTAAATATCCTGTTTCACTTTGTATATTCAGATGTAAATAGGTTTGCATTGGCAGATAAAGAGGGCACACTGTACCTCTCTGTCTCTTTGTGCTCTCCTCCAAAAGCGGCCACCGTTCTAATGGAGGAAAGGACTTCATCAGCCACTGCTCCTGCTTTAGCATAGGCCGTCAACTCACGACCCGTCAGCCTCGCCACAGCCTTCACATCAAAAATACACATTTGCATTTTCTTTACAGCACACTTAAATAGGAAAAAATAATGATGGGTGATTGAATGATGAAACACAAAATGCCAATTTTAATCTAAAATGTAGATGAGTCTGTTTGTTCATCAGAACAGATTTGTAGAAATGTAGCATTACATCACCAATGGATCCTCTGCAGTGAATGGGTGCCGTCAGAATGAGAGTCCAAACAGCTGATTAAAACATCACAATAATCCACAAGTAATCCGCACCACTCCAGTCCATCAGTTAACGGCTTGTGAAGTGAAACGTTGAATGTTTGTAATAAACAAATCCATCATTAAGGCATTTTAACTTCAAACCATTCCAAATACGAGTCCATAATCCATAACGCTTATTCCAGTGTAAAAGTCTCTGATGTCATCTCACATCAAAATCCACTGATATATTTGTTTAGAACTATTTAGGACTGTTTTTACTTGTAAACGGTGCTTGATCTGTGCATATTTCTCTCCTGATTCAAACAAGATCATTTTTTCAATTACAAATAGAAGAAGCAAGTAAAATAAGTCTTAATGATGGATTTGTTATATTCAAAGAGCCTTTCGCTTCACAAGAAATGAACTGATGGACTGGAATGGTGTGGATTGCTTGTGGATTATTGTGATGTTTTTATCAGCTGTTTGGACTCTCATTCTGACGGCACCCATTCACTGCAGAGGATCCATTGCTGAGTAAGTGGTGCAATGCTACATTTCTCCAAACCTGTTCTGATGAAGAAACAAACTCATCTACATCTTAGATGGCTGGAAGATGAGTAAATTTGCATCACATTTTTGGGTGAACTATTCCTTTAAATCATGCATTACCTTTTGAGATTTCTCCCATTCATGTGTCTACATTTACAAACTTTTTATAGTGATACCAACCATCGCCATGAGTCCTGCAGCCAGTCCTATGAGAGGACTGACTGCTATCACCACCAGCGTCAGCTTCCATCCGCCGATGAATCCCACCATGAAACCAAATATGAACGTTGAGATCCTCTCAATGAAGATAGACACCTGGTCTGCTATAGCATTGTTGATTTTGTTGATGTCACTACATGGAAAAAGAAGTCACAAACATGAAAAATAAACTAGATTTTCTTACAACGGATAAAATTGGAGTAGGATTTGAAATCCTAGAAATTGCTAGTAAATTTAACTAATAATTACAAAGAAATGACAAGCAACACATTTAATTAAAAGTGAACCTTTGAAGTAAAAATTTTTATTTTCTTGTAAAACATGCTCCAATAATCAACTTCAAAAAATATTTTTTTACAGTGTACTTCATGTATTGTTTATCGTCCACAAAAAATCTGATCATTCTTCAAAATGCACGTTTTGATTTGTCAATGCAAAGTTTAATATTTAACACCACTAATGACAGATTCATGAACAAATCTAACAATAGTACAAGATAACACAGGAAGACTTGAATTTTACTCAGATATCCTTGTGTTCAGCTCCCCGACGGAGTTGCAGTCAAACCAGCCGATCTCCATGCACATTATCTTCCTGAAGTACATTTTCCTGATGCGCTGGATCTGTCTGGCGGCAGCAGAAACCCAGAGAGCGATCTGAAACCAGAGTGAATACTCATGAATACTGTGAATTTGTAACAAACACTTCTTCTTGAGGTTCTGGCATAATAATATCTCTGTCTCCTGCGGATCTGGAGCACTACTGAGATTAAAAAATAAAGGATGTGTATGTTAAAACCCTGACTGCATCTCTGATACAAGACAGACATTAATATTGCACCATTTCTTTGAAGTACATTCGTCTGAATGGCCATTACAGTAAAAGGTTTCAATGAGATGAGAACAAACTTTCTTATACTGTATACCTGAAAGTAACTCAGAATAAGGACTCCAACTCCAATTCCAACATAGTAAAACGCAAACTTGGTCATTTCAGCCTCAATATCCACACTGTAAAGAGGGACAGAGCAAGAACATTTAAAATATGCAAAATGCAAAGAGACACATTTTTACAATGTTTAAACCTATCCTGCAGTTCTTTCTCCAAAAAACCTTTTCTGGCTATTAAACTTGTTGAATGAAAGTAAATAAATAAAAAATTATAAATAATTAAATGTAATAAATATTTATATAAATATTTTTCAAAAATCCAAATATGTTAATATAAATATAAAAATATTATAAACTTGTTTAAAAAAGTAAATAAATAAAAAAAAATCATCAAGAATTAAATGAAATAAATATTTGAACAATGCAAAAAAGTCTACATATATTTATGTAAATAATAAAATATAAATAAAATACAAATATTATATATAAAATAAAAAATATATGGAAAATAAGTTAAAAATAATAAATCCAATATAGGTACATACATATCAATATTTCTTATTTATATCAGAAAATATATTTATATATTAATAAAAACAGGAGTAAAAAAAAAAAATAACAGAAAAGCTGACTCCCAAATTTGAGACAACGAGAAAATGAGAATCAAACAGAACAGAAAAAAAAAAAAATCACAAATAAGGCCTCATTTGTTACTCATAAACGGCAATGTGAAGCTCAGATGTAGACTTTTGATTAAGTCTCTTGCTTTGTTTGATGCTTTGTAGATGCTGGTAATCTCATATGCTTTTCTCCTCTAGAGTTTCTTAAGAGATCTTATGTGGGAACCCATTTTGACCCAGGTTTGAAAACCTGTGCCCTAGGCTGTAGTTGCATCCATGCAGAAACTTGTGAACGATGGTCTTATAGATGTGGCATCACCATTTAGTGACGTCACTGAATGTTCCGGGAAAACTGAAGTTGTATTGTTAGTGTCGGTCACGGTGCCTTTTAATTGCTGTTCTGTCAGGACCTCTGTCATCAAAATGATTGACACTTAGTATACAGTTTGGTTTGGCGGTATGTTTCTTTTCTGGGCAAACTCCCTGCCCATCCATGCAGCCTGTCATGAATGAGCAGGGAGAGCAGCAATAATAACCCCCAGGGTAAACAGAACAGAACAAAGCAGATCTCATGAATGTACTTAATGATATTTAAGTGTAACACATTATTCAACAGGGCGCGACATTAAGCTTTGACATGTCATTCAGTCATTCACTTGTCCGAGTAAAAAAGTTACTTGTCTAAGGGAAAAGATTTTTTTGTGTTTTTTTTTTTGGCGCAAATGTAATTTATTCTGAAGCAATAGTCTCATCGGTGCTCTATCAGGTATTACTTTAATCAGCATATTTGTGATATTTGCCTTAAATTGATTGCTGTTACACTTTTTAACTTTATGAAGGACAATATTTTCCTAACCTGATTAAATGTATGTCACCATTTACGTCAAAATCTTAAATTTAATCAATACATTAAGTTAGAATAATAAGACACTATATGGTTGTTACCATTCAGATGAAATCAGTATCAACAAACTCCATCTGTCCACTGCAGAGGAAACACAGAAGCTGCATCGAAAGTGCCATTTAGATGTATTTACTCCGACTGTTTAATGAAGATAAGAGGTTGCATAAATTCATTTACTCAAAATTGCAAATGCTTAAATAATGTTATTAGATTAATGTTTTACTTTTTTTGACATACAAATATGAAATGTTGGAAAAATGCAATGATATTTTAAATATGAAATTAAACCACCAGTTGGTGGTGGCAAGTCACTGTCTTAATGAGTGAATCATTGATTCAACCGTTTCGTTCAAACAGCTGATTCATTCAATAAATTAAGCAAGTAACTGTCTTTATGGATAGCTCACTAAATCATTCACTCACCCAATTCGTTCGAAAATGCTGAATCATTCAGTAACAAAACACTGTTGTGTGTTGCTCTGAGATGCGCGACTGTTCTGCTGTGGCTTTGCTTAGAACTATTTTCGTAAGCGAAATGGAGCAAAAACGATCAAATAATGTGTCTAAAATGTAAGTCAGTTAATATTACTTGTTTATTTAAACTAAAGTTGTATAAAATCAATATCACATTTGCAATCGTGCTGAAAGTCTGGAAAACACTCTTGGTCGTGTGATGTTGCATATATTATATAGAATTTTTATCTTTTTTTTCTACCGCAGTATGTTTGTTCATGTTTATTTCTTTTTGTGTGCTGTTGCGCTTATATTTTTGATTTCTCCACGAGTCAGACAGGCTGCACGAGCCTCAACTGACGCGACCTTGATACTGTCAATACATTATCCGTTATTAGTCACCGTTTACACTGAAAGTAATAAAGTCAGAATCATTCTCGCCAAAGTTTCGGTGCTGCCTTAGTTATTGTTTGTTATTAAAATTTTTATCAGGTTACTTGTCCGGTCGGGCAAGTAAAATTCTCTTTCACTTGCCCCTTCACAAAATCCACTTGTCCCGGACAAGCGTTAATGTCGAGCCCTGATTCAAGATAAAAGGAGTCTGATTCAACAAGGAATATCAGAAAGCCTGAAGTCCTGACTGTGGTAAAAGGAGGAGTTGGGGATGGAGGAGGGTAATTTGCTCCTGAGCAAGTGAAAAAGCTGCTGAATAATACTGAATACAGCTTATATAGGAATGCCGTTATAGGTGTCGTATTCCTATTGGTAGATGTGATCAGCAGAGAGTCAGCCGATGCAAGCATGACTAGCATGACCTGCCAGAACTAATGCTAAATGCTTAATTTTTGGATCCGGCGATTATTCATTTACAAATTAAGCACTGATTAATTGTCACAGATTTGATTAAGTCAAATTCAGTCTCAATGAACTCAAATATTTCTCATCAAATTCTCCTAGAACCAAACAATCTGAGCTATACATGAACCTGCACAGCCGAATCATCAGAAGTTCTGCAGGTATTGTGAAGAAACAAGCGAGGATAATGGCGAAAATGGCAGATCGTGGTAATAAATGTTATGTTCCAGGCTGTGCAGGGCTTGTAATATGCAGGGATGGGTTGGTGTCTGTATTCAGAGAGGCACGGAAAACAAATAACGAGCCACTAAAGGGACATGGTTAGCTGCTTGCTAGCGGTAGCCTGTTACATTATAGTACATGAGATTTCACTTGCGATCGCAAATCTTGAAAGTGAAAGTAAAAAGCCATCGTGCATTCGAAAGCAGTTTCAATGTCCCGCATATTAATAGCAGCTCCCTGATGCCTGAGTTTTATATACAGTATAATTACCCAACGATATAACTGCGAGAGACAGTATTGAAATATATGTTTTCCTTCCTGCTGTGTGAGCTACTGAAATGAGCCGCACTGTGAAACAGCCAATCAGAACAGAGCTCAACATTGAGCCGCACTGTGAAAACAGGCAATCAGTGCAGAGCTCAACATTATTATACATGATCATTCCAAATAAGGTAAAAACAGACCATTTCATTCTAGGGACAAATCCTAGGGTTGTAAATGGACATGTAAAACCGTTTCTGGAGATTTTTTGCCCTTAACTAAGCCACATACAAACAATTTAAAATATTGTATCAATGCATTCTATGGCACCTTTAAAGCTCTATAATTTCATAATTGTCTCAATTGTGTCTAATATTTCTCCTAAGGAATTTCCATTAAGTCTCTTGCACTTTTAAAGAGCAGCACAATTTTCCTGTGAGGACACTCAGGTTGCAGGTTTCAGCTTAAACCATCCTCACTCACCCACAGTACGTGGTGCTGTTGTCCGGCCACTCGACTACAGTCCCATCCAGCCAGGTGATGGTGTTATTAATGCAGGTTTTCATTAATGCCTTGAATTTAATGCGAGCAGCTACTGGTAGCCAGTGCAAATTGATGAACAGAGGTGTGACATGCGTTCTTTTCGGTTCATGAAAGATTAATCTTGCAGCGGCATTTTGGATTAATTGTAGAGGTTTGATAGAAGTGGCTGGAAGACCTGCCAAGAGAGCATTGCAATAGTCCAGCCTGGATAGAACAAGAGCTTGATTAACGAGTTGTGATATGAGTTTTCTGATATCTTTTTTTCATGAAACAGTAGAAAACATCAAACCATTAAGGCAGTACAGTTATAAAAACAAAGTAAGTATACACAATACAAATCCCTTAAGAAAATGAACCCTGGTTTTACTATAGTAAAAGTGTAGTAACAATAGTTTCCATGTACTTGTCTAGATCAACTTCGAAAAAAGACAAGAGAGGTTCAGAGCCAGATTTTGTTTATGAATGTGAAATTTAGCCAAAACATGTGAAAGGCATCTTCCTCAGAAGAGTGACAAAAACAGCAACTCATTCAATGTTTGACTTATAATTACATCCATTAGCTTTTTTGTGAAATTTGGAGTAACTCATTAATCTGTTGATTGACCTCTTCATATTTAAGCAGAGAACTATAGTTCACAAAGTTGGACATTGCTTGTTATGATGTCCCCACCATTATGCAGCAACTACTAAATTGTTGCTAGTAACAATTTTGATTAAACAATTAAATTGTCTGTTGTCTGCCGTTGTGTCCCCACCAATGCCAAAATCAAACCTACGCCCTTGCACCAACATTAACAAAAATGCCACACAAATTCAAGATAAAGGGGCAAAAATTGCCCCTGCACTATTAAACAATCGATTACAGCTGTCACAATTAAAATGTAATGTGAAAATTTATGAAAAGTGTCTATTCACGTAATTATATTTTGATTCGCTCACATTGCATCAGATTGCTTTTTACGTATTGTTTTTTTTTTTGGCAATGTTGAGCCTTATAACCAACCACACGCGTTTCTGTTTAGCTTAAGAATGCAGTGGCCAATCAGAGACGCTTAGATTAGTCAGCGCTAAAAACGCGCTAATCAGAAACTTTCAGATAAGTCAGTGGTGAATACTCCAGCGTTGTTGTGGAGTGTGCGCGCACTGATTTAATTTTTTTGTGCTCGTCAAACAACACAGATGCGATGTAATTAAACGATTCATTTCGTAGCTTCAGAGATTATAACAGGAGTTTTTGCATAGACTAGATTAACGTCATGGACCGACATGTTTGTCTGTGAAGCCAGAGCCAGAATATGTCGAATATGTTTCCCCAAAATGCAGACACATAACACAAAAAGTTTTATTTTTAATATATTCTATTAATCAACATTAATAATTATTATCACAATATCAAGAGCAATGATCAACAATAACGATTTTTGTCATAATATTGCAGCCCTATTAGCTCCTGCTTTAAATATATAATTTAGATACTAGTCAGTTGTTTTTCCAACAGTTTAAAGTATTTTGATTGATTGTCTTTGTAAGTATTTGGTTAAATGTAAGTATTTGGTTAAATGTAAGTATTTGACATTAAAAACAACAGATACAGTTACACTGAACAAAATTATAAACGCAACACTTTTGTTTTTGCCCCCATTTTTCATGAGCTGAACTCAAAGATCTAAGACTTTTTCTATGTACACAAAAGGCCTATTTCTCTCAAATATTGTTCACAAATCTGTCTAAATCTGTGTTAGTGAGCACTTCTCCTTTGCCGAGATAATCCATCCACCTCACAGGTGTGGCATATCAAGATGCTGATTAGACAGCATGATTATTGCACAGGTGTGCCTTAGGCTGGCCACAATAAAAGGCCACTCAGATTCGATAGCGAAAAGTGCTACCTATCAGATTTTGCATCCAGCATGATATTAATAAGGTGTGAGGCATTATTAACATGTACACCTACGCCAACCCTAAACCTACCCTTGCAGTAGGATAAATACGGAGTTGGTAGCATAATCTGATAGGTAGCATTATTTGTCAGAACACCGGCTGACTTGACGATGGAGCGGCCGGCTGACTTGACTGCATAGCGGTTCTGGATCGGGGCCGGACGCTCTCCAGACACCGGAGGATCCCTTCCCTCCAGCATAGTCCAGTAGTGTCTGGGAGGTCGACGGGGCAATGGTAGTTGGCCCTGATCCAGAACAAAGAATTCAGTGTGGCGTCGTCCAGTGCCATCAAGATGGCGAGCCCACAGAATTCCCTGGCATACGCCACAAAAGGAAGTATTACGGGCTAAGGCAGCGAATCTCACAGAGGTTTCCATAATCACGAAAAAAAAAAACGTTCAGAAACGGAAACAAAAACAGGGGGAAGGGGCGCCGCTTACAGTTATAAGGTCTGGTGTTCTGTCACGGCTGCTGCTACTGTGTGGGAACAAGGAAAACAGAAGGAAACAGGGGAGCCAGGAGACACACACATAGCAAGAGGAATAGATTTTTAACACTGAACAAAGGACACAGGAAAACACATGGCTTAAGTAACAGGAACTCAACGAGGTAATTACTAAGACACAACTGAACCAAATGGACACAATCAAACACGGGAGAAACTGGGTCACAGGGAGAACATGGGGAGTAAAACACAAGGCAGGAACAAAGGGGCATTCCATGGGCATGACAGTAGGTGAAACAACTGAGATATCAGAAAGATCTCATTTCCAAATCAACTTCATAAAACATTTCAAATGAGCATTAAATGTGATGTGTTAGTGTTTTTTTTTCTAGTAGAGAAAGCGAGAAGGGCTAATTCATACCTGCTGTGATGAGCTGCTTTCAGTGGCGTTTCTCTCATGTCTGAGGGGCTCTTCTATCAGTGCAGTCTGTCCACACCTTGTGCACTATCTTCCCCTTTATTAGACAGATAAGACATTACCTGATCAAGGTCAAGGTGTGCACAATCTGTTCTCTACTCTACACAGAGACCCGAAATAGCGTATAATGAGTTTGTGGGAAAACAAACAATGTTAAAACAGTTAATGAGTTCAGTCACATTTATTAATCACTTATCAAATCACATTGAGGTTTACAGCAGATTATTAACGTCAACGTCATCTCATAGACATCAGTAATAAATTGGGTTGAATGACCGTTGGGTTGTTAGTTCATTAGGTTGGTCTTGCAATATTGAGTATGATGATAGAGAGTCTAACAGATGGATCCTTATTAATTTATCTATTTATTTATTTTTTTTATTTGAGGTCTATAATGTACCATTTGTGTCATAATAAATAATGAGTCATAGTTATTTTGAATAATGTTCCCCCTTATTTACACTGTAAAAATTATTATTATTATTATTATTATTTGGAAGCTGTAAATAAAACAATTATTATTGGAGTATGTTTTACAAGAAAATACTTTGTTACTAGCCATTACTTTGTAATTGTTTATCAAATTTACTCACAATTTCTGAGTGAAAATTGTTTCTAAACCAAATTTTTCCAGTGTACTAATGCATTTAGACTGATTTAATAAACGCATCATGTATGAAGGTGATAATTTAATAGGTCATAGTTTAATAGCCCAGTGGTCATTCAACCCTTCTGGTGACATGTCATCTCAAAAACAATATAAATGATCAATAACTGATAACAAAACTCCTATGCATCCCCACTATCTGAATCCAGTGCAGTAGAAATGAAAAAAAAACAACAAAAAAAAACAGATGTATTTTTCACATATTCCTCATGGATATAGAAATTATTTGGATCAAGCTTCGACAAAATAGGGAATAGACAAGTGTTTTTTCCCCTGTAATATTACTATTTTTATTGATGTTTTTGGAGCCTTCAGAACAGCCCAATTTATGATGGGATGGAGGAGCCTGACAGAGCCGGAGGGACGAGGCGCAGCCAGAGGAGTGGAGTCCCAAGGCGATGGATGGTCAACGACAGACCAAGACGGAGCCGGAGGGAAGAGGGAGCCCGGTGGAGCCAGTGGACTGATGGGCCATGGCGGAGAGGAGGTAGCTAGGAGCCATGGTGGAGCCGCTGGGTCGACGAGCCGAGGTGGAGTCCGGGGCTTAGCGGCTGGAGGCGGAGGCCAGGGATTCTCCAGCCACGGTGACGATGGAGGATGGCAGACCCGCAGAGCTCGCACTCGTTTATACAGATGGTGGGCTGAGGGCGAACAGAGGGGCTGCCAGACGACAGCGGTGGAGCAGGCAGGAGTGGGTGGATGGGCGGGCATTTGTGAGCCTCCGGGCTCTCCGGACTTAACTTGGGAACAGGAGCCATCTCTGGGCTGGATGTGGAAACAGGAACGGGAGGGACAGAGGTCACCGACGGAGGAGGGAGGAAAGGGGGCTCGGTATACAAATCAATTAAGTCTCTTTCCACTTTTCCTTTACCCAGATCCTTAGACAGCTCACCCTCAGCCACGGTGCATGGGGCGGAGCTCCTCTTCGCGCTCTCACTGTCCATGACGCTCTCCCCAGTGGCGAGCTCTGTAGCCGGCTCTCGCACCTGGTCTGACGTCACAGGCTCGGGCTCCGGGGCGATCCTCAGCACTGTCGCTCTCTCTGGCAATGGCTCGTCGGTCGCGGCGGGCTCTGGCTTAAGCTCCAGCGGGGTGATGGTGGGCTGGGCTCTGGGTCTGGCTGTGTTCTGGATCGGGGGTAGATGCTCTCCAGACTCCGGATGATAGCCTCCCTCCAGCACAGTCCGGTGGTGTCTGGGAGGTCGACGGGGCGGTAGTAGTTGACCCCGATCCAGAACCGGGAGTTCAGCGCAGCGTCGTCAAACGCCATTAAAACGGCGACCTGGCTGAACTCCACAGCATACTCCAAGAGGGAAAGGTCCTTGCGGGCGAGGGAGGTAAACTTGACAGCGAGGGAATCCATGGGGAAGGAAACACTATGGAAACAAAAAACACTGAATGGAAAACGGAAAACAAACGGAGAGGAGACACGTAGTTAAACGGTCTTGGTGGGGTCTTCTGTCACGATACGCTGCCGGAAGGAACGAAGGAGCCGTGGATAAACGAAACTGTCTTTTCTTCAATCCAACACACACGGTAAATCCACACTTGGAAGGGAAGGAAGACACACGTACACAACTGGTAGACCCGACAAAGAAGAATCGCACAGACTGGAACTAAATGCATGACTTAATGAGGCAATTGGGAGAAACACAGGTGAACAGAATGACTAATTAAGAGACAACGAGGACAGGAACAGGAACGAACAAATAAGGGCACATGAGGGAGAAACTGGGTCACGGGGAGCGCATGGGGAGCAAAACACAACAAAGACAGTCCAATCCTGACACCTACGTCAATCCTTATCAAAACAGTACATTTTCAAAACCTCTGAAAGATCTGAAAATATATATATCATAAGGACTAATCTTAAATTAAAAATTAGATTTTCGTGCACAACTGATTAAGAGAAACATAGATAAGTAGAGTAATAAAAAAGTAATAGAAACACCAGCGTACTAATATTGACATCTGGCGGCCAAAAAAAGTAATCACAAATGAAAAACAAAAATTGCATTTTTCAGGCCTTAAAACCATGTTAAGCAACAAATATGGCATGCATGCATTTGTCAGCTAATTACAGCCTTACAAAAGCATGCAAAACACGCATAGGTTTTATTTATTTGGAAACATATATTTTATATATTGGACACTCTAATATTGGTGAGACAAAATTTGACATAAGTTAACAAAAGAATGAAATGCTGTTCAAAAAAACACGCTCTCACAGGTGCCATCATCTGTGAAAGTGTGTATAATTAGGTCAGTGACCGAACAGTGAATAACTGCACTGTATGTTTTGACCTGTGATAAGTCACTTAGCACTTATTAATCAGTTTTACTGTTAAAATGATAAAGGTTGGTGTCGTTGTTTGTAATAATCTGCCATAAAGTTGCATCTTGCAACTCTTTGTCATTTGTACATCATGCATCAATCCTTGACTTTAAGATATTTACATGATAATGGATTTTAGTGGATGTAAAAGGCATTCTGGTAACACTTTACAATAAAGTCCCATTAGTTAACGTAAGTAACAATGAGCAATACATTGGTTAATATTCTTTGTTAACTTTAGTTAATAAAAATACAACTCAAAGGCCTGAATTCTTAGACTGGCAATACAAGTCTTGATGTTTATACCTCTAGAAAGCGACTGACTAGAAATGTACCTGTTCATATACAGAATTGGATCCGTTCCTGTTGGCAGGTATATTTTTGGGTTGTCAGTCTGAATGTATCCTATGCATCTCATCTGCGTCTCAGTCCCAGTTCACACTTTTAGTTGAATCGTTGAAGTCCTTTTGTATATCTGCCTCTGTTAAATTAACTATTTGAATGTGCCTCAAGGACTTGTGCAGCAGCCCTGAGCCGTTACAGCCGCAGGGTTCACAAAAAACAAGTGATTCCTGCTCCGTACAGATACACAGTTTCAAAGAAGTCTGAGGTCGCTTCCTGTGTTCAGGAATGTTCTGTTTATAGATTCACAAACACAGGAAACTGTTTGATCTGTTTCTAGAAACCGATCCCAGGACCAGTTGCTATTGTTATCTAAAGGTAAAACATAAAATATAAAATTAATTAATAAAATATTTAAATTATAAAATATATTAAAGC
Organism: Sinocyclocheilus anshuiensis; assembly: GCF_001515605.1. Classification (NCBI taxonomy): domain Eukaryota; kingdom Metazoa; phylum Chordata; class Actinopteri; order Cypriniformes; family Cyprinidae; genus Sinocyclocheilus; species Sinocyclocheilus anshuiensis. Next base: position 90,829 of record NW_015555783.1, on the reverse strand, counting down.
TATATATAAAAACTAATAAAAATTTGTTAAACTAAAATGACAATAAAAATTGAAAATTGAAATATGAAAAGCTAATTCAAAATATTAATAAATACTATAATAAAAAATAAATAATACTACATTATCCCATCTTAGGACTGGAAAAACTTTAAAGAAATTGTTTTTTTTCTATAGACCTGTACTGATGGATGGTAATGTTGTTGGTATAGTTTAGATGTTTTTTCTATGCATAAAATAATACTATAAAAACTCCAGACACATCTGATTTACAAAAGTCTTCACCGGTTGGTATTTCTTATATATATATATATATATATATATATATACATAATATTTTATAGGTTTGAAAAAATAGAAAATTCAAAGCTTCTTTGCAATTGCAAGAAAATTGTTGGATGCATTTATCTCTGGTGTTTTAACTGACCTTCACATTTCCTACGAGCTGCCAATTAGTGTGGAATCTCAATGCGTCTGAAAGGGAACTGTCCTTTCTGATCACCCAGCGCCCCCTGCAGGAGCAACACGGCACAGTTATTACATAACAGCAGACACTTCAGTAACCGGTGTCAGATGCACACAAAGCCGAAAGGAAGAACAAACACCCACACTTCGCAAACTACTGAGACGAATTACTAGTTTCTAGAAACAGATATCTTAGAAAGCTGACTTCTAAAGCAAGGGTAAGTAGTCTATATGGCTGGTTTGTAGAGTCAATTTTGCAGAAAGGTTCAAGTGAACAAATTCCTGTTTTTGGTAAATGCATGTTGTTTGCAAAAGAGTTTTGTCAGAACATGTTCGAGTAGACCTACTGATCACGTGTTTTCTTTTAATGGCATTTCAACGTTGTAACAACTTGGTTTCTTTCTTTTATTCGTTCCAAGTTTGCAACAGTACAGTGTAAAAGGTCACTATTGTTGACATCGAGTTAATTTACACGCCCCATTTACTAAAGTGAAGTCAGACCGACTCTTTTCCGGGAATCGGTTCTTTCAAACAGTTCATTTTGACAGAACCGGTTCAAAACAGATTCCGCGGCTCTTTCACTTCGAACGCAATCACGTGATCTCAAAGTAATGAATTAAAGAAAATCTTTGATACTACGATATTAGAAGATTTATTGCAATTTATTGTGTGCCAGTTTAATTGGTTGCAGCCGTGATTCCACGAATAAGTGCACGCACATCTCTCGAATAAACATTTTTGCACGTTATAATTAAATACAATTTTATAAAACCAACAGTAGGCCTATCTACTAGGATTGTTAACTATCAAACAATCAAGCTGCAAACATTTCAGTATGTTTTATTTGCGAGATTTTACTTACTTTAAGTCAAATCCGTCGCATCTTTGGTTCATCCCAAATAAATTTAGTAGCCTATTAAAAATGAAAGCTGACAATTGTTTTACAATAGGTTATTATGTTCGAAATAAACGGTTGAATGAATTGTTGACTCCGCGGAGACCGATTCAGCCCGATTCGTCAAAGAATCATTTACATTGGCTTGTGTGATCCGGTTCAACTGATTCTTTGACCAGATCCAATTCAAACGAATGATTCGTTCACGATTCGAACCGTGGCTTCCATGTGTTTCACAATCATACAGCAACAACAAATCAACATTTACTTGCACAGTTATCCAATATGAATAGATAAAGAAACAGACTTATAATTAGTCCTTTATTTATCATATATTGGTATTTATCTTTATTTTAAATGTGTCTTTTGATTTTTCTTGCTTTTCTACAAAATCTTCACAATTTGACTTGAATTACTGAAATAAATGAACTTTTCCACGACATTCTAATTTATTGAGATGCACCTGTACTTTCTGATCTACAATCATAAGCCAAAAAGTGAATGGTTCACTAGGTCATGTACTTTGAATAGAGCTTTGACCACATGTGCTCTCTTTCATATCTTTGGGGGGTTTGCATGAATCTGGATCCACTTTGCTTATAAAAACAAATATATTTTCTTTTGCAGAAATGTTCCTGTACATTGTAGGTCTCACAGTCTTCTTCTATGTCTATCGGTGGTTCAGAGAACTGGGACGAGTTCCCAATAAATCGGAGAAGTTTGTGTACATCACAGGCTGTGACACGGGGTTTGGGAATCTCTTGGCCAAACACCTGGACACAAAGGGTTTCCATGTCATCGCTGGCTGCTACACGGAGAAGGGAGAAGTTGAGCTGAAGAAGTGCTGCTCTGACAAACTCACAACGCTGCATTTGGATGTGATTGATAATTCTAGCATCAAAAAAGCTGCAGAAACCATTAAAACCCTGGTGGGAGAGAGAGGTAGGTCACAGAAAGACATTGAAGACTGGAGTAATTCAGCTTTGCATCACAGGAATAAACTACAAATAGAAAAGATCTATTTTTGATTATAATAATAATCCACAATATTACTGTTTTTATTGTATTTTTGAGCACATAAATGCAGCCTTGGTGAGCAGAAGAGACATCTTTAAAATGTTAAGAAATTAAGAATGCATTTAATATTTAATTCCTGATCTTAAATGGATGCATTTCAAATTTAATGCAAGATTTTACTTTAAAAGTAAAATTAAAATTCAAAGAAATTCATTTAACACATTTGATAATAATTGCATGTTTTCATATTCACAATGCATGGGGTAATGCACAATATATACACATACATAATATGCATTTCCAGAAAAATTTATTTGAAATGTTATCTATACAAAATTGATTTAATTTTTAATTTTAATGTATTTAAATGTATTATATTTAATTAATAAAATTTCATTTTATGGACAATGGTGAAATAAAGCATAATTTAAGTCTGATTATTTGTCAATTACTTTTAGTTTAGTTCTCTCAATAAAAAAAATAACAAAATATATATATATTAAATGTCAGGAATAATTAGTAAAAATAAATGCTTTAATTAATTATTTATGTTCTTGTTGTTGGAATAATGAAATTCCTAATATTATCCTTATTATCCTTCTCATATCCTTCTTTAATTAAGTTGTTGGTCGAGTAGTTCCTTCACATGATTCTCACATGACACTTCCTGTGTATTTTGCAATTTCCTGTGATGAAAGAAAACTGAGTGGGGTGAAAGGTTTTACTGAGTTGTGTGTGTTTGCAGGTCTGTGGGCCGTGGTCAACAACGCTGGGGTCTCCTTCCCAACTGCTCCCAGTGACTGGCTGGAAATTGAGGACTTCAAACAAATGATCAATGTCAATCTGATTGGGGTTGTTGCCATCACTCTGAGCGTGTTACCGCTCATTAAGAAGGCCAAGGGCAGAGTGGTCAATGTGGCCAGTGTGTTCGGAAGGATTAGTACTCTGGGAGGAGCGTACTGCATTACTAAGTATGGAGTAGAGGCTTTTAATGACGGTCTGAGGTCAGTATGTCCAGTAACCACTTCTTTTTTGAATATGGAGACTCTCCTGACACAAACTGGTCAAAGAAATTCAAATTCAATGCATTTCTCACATACAAGCCAATATAGTATTTGGGTGTGGCATATGCATTAATCAGCATATATTTTATGAATGCAAAGTCCAAACAAAATGAAACCATGTGCAATTAATCATCATGATAACACGGCAACCATTCAGTCGAGTACATTTTAATTTGGCAAGCATTTGGTCTGCTGCAAATGCTAACATATTATAAAAATATCTGATTAGTCAGCACAAAGGAATGCAGCAGCTGATAACTTCAACTGTGAATGACCAATCATAATGAAAGTTTGAATATATGTCCAGAGTGTCTGCAAGAGGCTGTGTAGAGAACTGACCAAAAGGTGCCGCTATAATGAGTATTTTTACACTTTTTATTTATTTTTTTGTATCTGGAATTATGCAGACTAGGATCTTAGTTCCTCTTTCCCCTGAATACTTGTGTTTCTAGAGATATATGTAGACAGTTTTCCTGTATATTAAGAGTGCAATACGTCCAAACACATGGCAACAAGACAATCTTAAAACACATGTAAAATCTCAGTTACTATATTTAATATAGTTCTAAAAATAGTTCTCAATATTAAAAAACTCTGCAGGATAGTGGCTCTCCAGGAGCAGGATTGGGCACCCCTGAACCATTGGGTACTAGGCTGCTGTAGAATCTGGATCAGCAAAAGGGTAAATAGAACATGGTCACCCTCCTGTTCACACTGATAAAGTTTCTAGTTTGATCCCTGTAAGGAGTAACGCTGGATAAAATTGTCTATTTGCTTACTGTTGTTTAAAGTTAACCAACATTTTGTTAAATGCTGTTTACCTGTCCTGTCCTCGAACCTCCATACTGGGACACTGGTGGCAGTCTTGAGAGGTGAGTCTGAAGGAAGGGGGATGGAGATGTGAATGGGTTCTGACACCTGGACCTCAGTGCCGTTGGGCCCAGTGAGCTGAGCACACATTGCAGCTAGAGCAGTTAGCTCCACCCAGCTACTGTTGGTTCCTGAAACAAGGCAGACAGTAATAGCAAAACATGGATTAAACTCCATGAGGCCACTGTTGCAAGCCTCTGTTTACAGCAGTATTCTATGCAATGATGAATGATTAAAGTGAGGGGGGGGGTAGTAATGCTAGATGCATGGTAACTCCACGGAAACATATTTCTTTGAAGAGGTGTTTGGATAATCTCACCTGTAGAGTTGTTCTCCAAGGCAAGGGGGTAAGGAAAGCCCCCAAGCTCATACTGACTGCGGGAAGAGGTGAGCATTGCAGAGAGGGTGATTTGGGTGGTGTTTAGGGGTGGTCGGATGGCTCTCCTCTGAAGCTGTACCCATGGCTGTCTCCGGGATCCTAGACAACAGGGATTTATAAAAGACTTTAATAAAAAATGTACAGGTATAGTGAGTACAGATAAATTAATTGTAAGGAATTTATGGTGTATGACAAAGAATGAAGTCATAACTGTTTCGCAAATCAGACTACAATGTCTGCCCTGTATGACTGTTCTTCTGAATAAGTTATTGCCAGTTATTGCTTCCCAGCCCTAATAATGAGCTGCTCTGGGGTTTGTTGTTTCCATGTGTTTTACTAGTTAATGCAGTTTTGTAGGATTCTGTCAACAACCACTTCCTTTAACCAATGTTGCTGTTATAATGAGTGTTATAGTGATTCAACATTTCTCTGCTATAGCAGCTTTGCTTTACTCTCCTCTCTTGCCTGTCAGAGAGAGGAATTGCAAGGTAACTTTATGTGAAAACTGTGGGGCAGGGCTAATAATTTTTAAGAAATTGCTAAAAATATCTCAAGACAGATAAAGACAATTTTCACAGAATGGGGCTAACAATGGAGTTTCTTGAATTTCTTGAAACATTTTACAAGAAGAATACAGAGCTCAGAATCCACACTGCAGTAATCCCTTCCCGTCCTCCACTTGGCTCGCTTCGTGTGGAAGAGGCAAATAGGAATAAGAGAATAAGAAAGCCTAAAAATATAAGCGTGTATCTCTCACTGTAGGCTGTCTGCTCCGATTAGTGCTGGGTTAGCCGGTCACTGATCAGCCCAGACATCTAGGATAGCATGACAGTGCTTGGGGACCACTGAAAGCAGGCAGGCTGTGACACTCCCTCTTTTGGCCACAGTTATTCATTTATTTACTTACCATATCCAGCTCTTGATGAGAGGACAAATGGCAAGCCTCCTAAGGAGCTTGGGCATTTTGAATTGCATAGTGAATCCCCTTCATGTGCAAAATCATGTGGTTGGCCTCCCTGATGAGACCTCCTTCTATCAGAGAGATGCTCAGTGATAAACATCACAAATGTCAGTTGGCTTCATAAATGGCATGAACAAAACTGCATTTAAAAATGTATCCCCTTAAAATTTACATATGACATAAAAAGTAAATGGAAAACAATGAATTTCTTATCACTGACCATTATGTCTCCCCAAACTTCTAGGTTTACTTTATTCTCATAAAGTAAATTCCTGGGAGTACACATATCCAACGACATGTCTTGGTCTGCTAACACCTCTGCAACGATCAAAAAGGCACAGCAACTGCTGCACTTCCTCAGAGTGCTTAGGAAGAACAACATAGAGTGTAAGCTGCTGGTTACCTTTTACCGCTCAACCATAGAGAGTGTGTTAGTGTACTGCATTTCAGTGTGGTACTCCAGTTGCACTGCAGCAGACAAGAAAGCCCTCCAAAGAATAATCAACACAGCCCAAAAAATCACGGGCTGCTCACTACCCTCCCTGGAAAGCATTGCTCGCTCCCATTATCTCTCAAGGGCCAAAAACATCATCAAGGACACATCCCATCCAGGACACCACCTGTTTAATCTTCTGCCCTCAGGCAGGCGGTACAGATCCTTAAGAGCAAAAACCACTCGCTTACAGAACAGTTTCTTCCCAGTTGCTATCAGGACTTTAAACTCATAAAATGCACTAATGCCAAAATACTATTCCAACCACGTTATTCTTTTAACTACAGTCACTTATTTCATTCAAATTTCTTCTGTCTATACTGCTGCTATACAACATGCAATATACAATATTGTACAATATGCAGTATGTCAATCTGCAATACCACTGTCTGAACAATTTATTTATCAGAACTTCAAACAATGCACTAAATAGTATGTCAGGGTGAAATACCATATCTGGTTACTAAATGTGAACACTATATCTGCAGTAAAGGTGCAATAATATATGTGCAATAATATACACTATATGTCAATGTGCAATACTATCTCTAGTCACTAAATCACCACAGTTACTCATTCCATTTAAATTGTACTTTTGTATAAACTTACTGTGCATATCAAGGTGAAGGCCAACGTGCAATACTATAAATGGTCACTTTACTCGGATTGCTCAATGTGAATATCAGGACTCAGTCACTTGTTGTATTTACTTGTAAAATTGTACTGTACAGTCTTATAGTATTTATTGTCTGTGGTTATATGTTTGTTTTTCTAACACCAGTCAGGAGTAGTGCTCCTAATTTCGTTGTATACAGAAAAATACAATGACAATAAAGGCGTTCAATTCAATTCAATTCAATTAAATTTAAAGCAGCAGACGCATGTGCGCATAGAATAAACAGACGATATCGTTCGGTGGTGTGGATGCTAATATCGTTATCTTTATAGTTATCGTTCTTGGTGTGAACGGGACTTTATAGTATTTATTGATATTTTGAATTAGCTTTTATTTTTATATTTTCAGTTTCGCCCATAAGTTTAAGCAATTTTGTTATGTTGTTTTTGTGATTGTTTTTAATATTCTTATTTCAGTAATCTTGAACTTAAACTTATTACATCTTGTTGCCAACATTTCAAATTTTCAGTGATCAATATATTTTCAGTATATTTCATCGAAAAAACATAAATATTAGTGCTGTCAAACGATTAATCGCGATTAATCGCATCCAAAATAAAAGTTTTTGTTTACGCAATATATGTTTGTGTACTGTGCACATTTATTATGTATATATAAAAGCACACACATATAAGCACAGTGTATATTTTGAAAATATTTACATGTATATATTTATCTTCATATAATTTATATTATATATAACTATATTGTATAAACATAACATCTTTTTCTTATTTTATTTCAATTACTCAAAAAGATTTAGTTTTAGTTTTAACAGTAATAAACATGTACAAATGTAATTATGGAAGTTGAAATTGACCACCAAACCAACAATATTACCACAATCCATTCTTTCAAATCTGGCAATTGTATCTTTTTCTCTTTATCTTGTATAGCTTGTATCCTGATTATTGCTGTTTTTGATTATATTGAATGTGTTTGTCTTTGTTCTCCAGGAGGAACATGGCACCGTTTGGAGTGAAGGTTTTGTGCATTGAACCTGGATTCTTCAAAACAAGCATTACTGACTCCACTGTCTTTGAGAGACATTTGCAGAGATTATGGGAAAAGTTGCCTCAGGAGGTCAAGGATGAGTACGGCAGTGATTTCATAGACAGAAGTGAGTTCAAATCCAATAACCGGTTTCAAATACATGTCACACTCCCAAACTGTTTGCAGAACTAGTTCTGAAAGCTAATATACATTCCTGATGTCCCTATGGTTGTGTTTGCAGCGATGCTGGTGTTTAAGGAGAAGTTTGAGAAGATGTTGGATCCAGATCTGATGAAGGTGGTGAGCTGTATGGAGCACGCTGTGGCTGCGGTCCATCCTCGGACCAGATATTCTCCAGGCTGGGATGCCAAGTTCATCTGGCTGCCTCTCTCCTACATGCCAACCTTCATCTCGGATGCTTTCATCTTAAAAGATGCTGTTAAACCAAAAGTGTCAGTTCTGTAAGCATAAGATGCAGTCATGCTATGCGTATGGATGGAATAAATCATTTTTTCCACTTTCGGGGGGATGTATGGTTGGTATGAGCAAAATTAAATATTTTCTTATTTGAACGAAAATTACATTTAAACTCAATCTATTGTTCTACGGCATTTAGATTGTAGAAATAAATTTAATATAGATAATCTTGACTTTAACGTCTTTATGCATTATTTTGAACTCAAGGCCCACTCATTTCCAAACGTGGACATTGCAAAAACTAATTAAAGGCATTTTCAAGCAAACAGCGTGCACAAAATATTTGTGTGAATAATGAATTGAAATGTTGAATTGTGAAATATTTTCTTACTTTTACAGCATTTCAAACTTTCCCATGCAGTACACATGAAGAGTTTGGTTCCAAAACGCTATAAATCCATTTTGATTAATTTGAGTAAAAATGTGTTTTCTTTACCAAGAAAGTGGCAAGATGAAAACCACTATTTTCTGTTTCAAACTTTCACATAGCATCTTTAGGTTATAATAACATTAAAAATTCAAATCCAGATTTAGATTTTCAAAGATTTATTATAAAATTTTATTCTTTTTTGTATTCTTTTTGTTTCAAAATGCAATAAATCCATTGAATCAATATAAAAGTTATTTTTCATATTGAAACTGTTGAAATATGGCTCGGTGTATTAAATGCCACTCCATCTGAAAGCACGTGATGGAGATTTACTACTAATAACAGAACCGGCTTTGTCTAGAGCAGGGATGGGCAACTGGCAGCCCGCAGTGTCTTTTAGTACGGCCCGCTGGATCATATTAGACTCAGATGATCAATTTTAAAATACATTCATTTAGTTGACTAGTGCTATACGCTGTATTAACAAAAACATTAATGGCATAAATAAAAACACTTATACTGACAAGCTACGCAATATCGCGTTTATAATCGAATGCGACTCATCTGCGATTATGAACGCGATATAAAAGCAAGTCACGTAAAGATTGCTCAGTTTATGATGTTAATACTATCTCCAACCAGGAGAGGTCACTAGCTTCCAGCCGCTCCCCTATTAATTTCAGCGTAGTAGGACGTGCACTCTAATGTAAACATTCACTAACATTAGCAAATAATTAATGAAAAACTGACCATGAAAACAGTATTTTCACGTCAAGATGGTAAACAGATTATCTTTTTACCAAGTTCAAGGGGATACCCATATGTTTGGATTGTTTGGAAATCTGTATTATGGGGAGGGGGGTTGTTAAAAAAATAAAAATAAAAAAACACCACACAAACAAAAACAACCCTTGCATCACAGGAAGTGTATTGTGATTTGTCAAAACATTACAATGAAACAGGTTTACTGACAACATATGTATAATTACTGCAATACTGCAAAACAAATAACTTTGATAATTTGTTATCTAGCTTATTTCTACATAGGGCATACAGCATTAGTACCTAAACAACGTGTGACAAGGCTTAACATCTTACAAAAAGATGAGAAAAATGGAAATAATTTTTCGTAATCCGTTTAAATATTCACAAATAATATTTTATTTTAAAATTAGGAGTTAATTTGTGCAAATGTTGTAAAAGCAAAACAAAATGTTCCTTGCCACATTCGGTTACGAATTACGAATCCCGTAAATGATCAAAACAGTCGTCGAGTAGTTTGCATCACAGAATATTATTGCATCACAGGAAGTGTATTGTGATTTGTCAAAACATTACAATGAAACAGGTTTACTGACAACATATGTATAATTACTGCAATACTGCAAAACAAATAACTTTGATAATTTGTTATCTAGCTTATTTCTACATAGGGCATACAGCATTAGTACCTAAACAACGTGTGACAAGGCTTAACATCTTACATTTACAGACAATGCAATTGAAATGTTTACATTGGCTTGTCGGGGTAATATTTCTGTCCACTGACAACAGAGTTTTCCTTCTGAATTAGCGTAACTGCACAAGTTTTATACTTAATAAAATCTTTAAAAACAAATATAATTAGTTATACTTCCATTTCCTTCAATAAAAAGGAAATTGAGTAAAACGGTTGTGGACGTGGATTAGTAATCTGGCCGTTTACAGTGCGTGGAGTGGTGCGCTGTGATTGGTTGTTACTGTTTACAGTGCGTGAATGGTGCGCTGTGATTGGATCGGATATATCGCATTCTGCAGAAAAGGGAGACTGGCGTTTGTCGCGGTTTGGAAAAAAAGGGAGAAAACATTTTTCAACTCAAATTTTTTTTAATGGCTTATTTTAAATGGCGTTTATCGTGTTTTGGAACCAAACTCTACAAATATACTCTTATTATATAAAATATCTCAACTTTCTTTAGAGAATATTAAACAAGTGATATGATTACTTAAGCACAAAACTGAATACCTTTCTTCAAAAATTTATATGACATACAGAGTTACTTTTATTACACTTCACTAACCATCACCTTAGCAACATCACACTTGTGAGAGGCCTGTGTTCTTCAATCAGCTACATCCGAACCAAGTGTCATTTCACCACTTATTTTGACCACAGATTTAGCACACAATTAAATATTGAATGCTTAGAAGATAAAGTAGGCCTTGTGGTTTATTGCACAAGCTCAGTGACGTTTATTGCATTTGGCGCCCTTTGGCCCCGCAGTGGGTTTGTGGCCCTTGAGCTCTTCAGCGCACCGGGATCAGGACAGCAGTGGGAGTCGGGAGCTCAGAAACAAAACATCTGCTGGTTTTCACAGTGAAGGAGTACTGATAACTGCACTAGTCATAATGGTACGTTTGTCAGTTCTGAACACAATCAGATAATCTGTGTCTTTATTTCATTATTGTATAAAGCAAAGTAGGAATTAATGTGTGCATGATTTGATAATGAACATTTCAGTGTTCAAAGCTATAAATGATTTTTGCAATAAATCATTGACAGAAATGAGAACATACAATTATAGTTGCAGCTGTTGAAATATCGGTCTACAATTACGCTTTTGTTTAGCATTTATATTAAACGGATTAAATTATAAATGTGTCGTTTCTATATAGCAAATATTCTATACTCCAAAAAAATAAATCGTGTTAGATTTAATGGAGGAATTGTATTAAATCCTGCAATTTTGCATTAAGCTAATGAAGACTGTGTTGTAAACCAACGAGAACCTAAAGAAAAACGTGCTTAATTGCCATACAATTACTGCAATGAGTCATAATAGTTTTATATATATGGTTAATTTTTTGGTCGAAATGTAGCGTTATTTTTTTTGTGAGAATCAGACAGCCAAACATTGTGTTTCTCCATTTGACCGCAGGGTTGTGCACTATAGGCTAATCAGTTTAATGTTCTCAGTCCCAGTGGAAGTTCATGCATATAAACTTTCACACAGTTGCACGACAAGCTCATTTGAAATAATTACTAAATAGGAATCTGCCAGCCACACACTTTCAGTCTTAGTGAGGACGCCACGGGTACATTTAAATGTAACCTTTTCTCTCAAAGTGTTATCACAACTTTTGCTCTCCTGTCTTTTCATTAAAAGTTAATAAAGTACCCTTGTTGATAGGTTCTTCTGGACTTTGTTCAGGTGAGAATGTAAACACCATCTCTTACAATTCACCTGAAAAAAAAAAAACCTATATTAATAATATATAAAAAAAAAAGAAATACATAAATATCTACATAAAAATCCACTTAATTTGTATAAAATTAATTTAAAAGATTCACATAAAATTCTAAATAAAATCTAAATTAATAAATAAAGTCTATAAATAAAAAAAATAAATGAATACAAATCTGAATAAATTAACAAAAACTAAATAAATACATTTTCAAATATTTCTGCCATTATTTATTGATTGATTGATGAAAGCGGGGTCAAATACCAATGTCACCGTGTTATTGTAATAACAATAACTGTTACAATTGCATTTACCGTGGTAAATATTTAAAGGTAAGAAAAATGTGGAATTAAAAAAATGAGAGAAAAAGTCTTCAATCGTGGACATGTCTAGTAAATCAATTTTTTTCGAGTTATATTTTGCTTTAATAACATTTGGATAACACTGGATTTCTCAGTGCAGTGTTTTTGTACACTATAGTGTGTAAGTGGAAAAAAATGTTGCCTGACATGCAAAGTAAAAGTCTATATGAAGAGTTCAGATGCAAAAGCCTCTAAGTGCCATTTGAAATTTTCGTCTAAAATGACCTCCTATGTATAGGTCCAGTAAATTCACTTAATAATAATAATAATAATTCATTACATTTATATAGTGCTTTTCTGAGCACTCAAAGCGCTTTACATAAGGGATCGGGGCGGGGACGGACACTTTAGTGGCAATGAATAGCCTAGGTTCTTTTCATTGCCATTAAAGTGAAATAACTGAATGTAAACATAGGAGCCTGAGAAAAATGCTAATTTGTGACCCTGGACCACAAAACCAGTCATAAGGGTCCATTAAAAAAAAAAAAAAAAAAAAAAAATTTAATTGCTAAATAAATAAGCTTTCCATTGATGTATGATTTGTTAGGATTTGACAATATTTGGCTGTGAAACAACTATTTGAAAATCAAAATATTAAGAAAATCGCCTTTAAAGTTGTCCAAATGAAGTTCTTGGCAATGCATATTACTAATCAAAAATTAAGTTTTGATATATTTACGGTAGGAAATTTACAAAATATCTTCATGGAACATGATCTTTACTTAATATCCTAATGATTTTTGGCATAAAAGAACATTTTTTATCATTTTTTATATATATATATGTTTGTTTATATAATAAATTGTATTGTTTATTGTTAATAAATAAATAATAAATATTTATTTATGCATTTATTTATGTATTCAGTTATGTATTTAACGATTTATTTATATATTTCAACATTTATTTAATGATTTAATTTTGAGTAATGGTCCTCCATATCATAGAACAACTGGAAAGGTCAGTGTTTATCCAGCACATCTTCATCCATCATCCCTCCGCAGGTGCTCTTCTGCGCGGATCTGCTGTGTTGCTGCTGCTGCTGTTCTCTGGCCGTTCTGGCGCTCGTCGCTGCGGTCTGGCTCTTCAGAGACCTCCGTCAGATCAGCGGCATCCACGAGAAACACGTCCTGGTGACGGGCTGCGATAGCGGCTTCGGACTGCTCGCGGCGCGGCAGCTCGACCGGCGGGGGTTTCACGTGATCGCCGCGTGTCTCACGGAACCTGGTGCCTCCAGACTGCGCGCGGCGGCCTCCCCCAGACTCAAGACGCTTCTGCTCAATGTTACCGACAGCGCGAGCGTGGAGAGTGCGCTGGAGCGCGTGCGCAGCGAGACCGGGGAGAGAGGTGAGACGCACAGTCAGATAGGGTGCCAGCTCGAGTCAAGCACAGCGAGAGATAAAGCCGAGATACAGGCACTTTGACGACCACACAGCCCTCAGACCAACTCATAAATCTGCAACCCTTGGACAAGCGCTTTTAGTTGACCTGGAGGAGCATCTTCAGGCGAATGCCATTCTCATACCAAAGCTGCATCATTTATTATAGAACGACTTACTTTCCTCATATAGCACCTGACATGTTTGCACACCTCAGTGACCTTTGACCTTAAAAGGATAGTTCAGCCCAAAATTAATATTTGCTGACAGTTTACTCACCAAATAGCAGTTGCCAAGGGCTAATCAGTCTTACTTTTCCAATACAAATAAGACTAATCTACCTTTTCATAACTGAATTAAAAAAAGTAATGACCAGTATTCAAGAAGAAAAAAATAGACTAACTTTTTAAGACTAGTCTAAACGTCTAAATGGATCCTCTGCAGTGAATGGGTGCCGTCAGAATGAGAGACCAAACAGCTGATAAAAACATCACAATAATCCATATGACTTTTTTTTTTATATCTTGTGAAGTGAAAAGCTGCATGTTTGTAAGAAACAAATCCTTCTTTAAGGCATGTTTAAACCGTTGCTTCTGGCCAAAATACAAGTACATTATCCATAATAACGCTTCCTCCAGTGGAAAAAGCCCATTTTCTGTTGTCCTTTCACATCAAAATCCACCAAAATATTTGTTTAGGACTGTTTTTGCTTGTAAACGGTGCTTGATCTGTGCATATTTTTCTCCTAGTTTCTCTCAGTCGAGACAACTTTTTAACTGAAGAAAGCAATATTATGGAGAGGACTCGTATTTTATCCGGAAGCAACAGTTAAAATGTCTTAATGATAGATTTTGTTTCTTACAAACATGCAGTTTTTCACTTCACAAGATGTTAACTGATGGACTGGAGTGGTGTGGATTATTTGTGGATTATTGTGATGCTTTTATCAGCTGTTTGGACTCTCATTCTGACGGCACCCATTCACTGCAGAGCATCCATTGGTGAGCAACTAACGCAATACTACATTTTTCCAAATCTGTTCTGATGAAGAAACAAACTCATCCACATCTTGAATGGCCTGAGAGTGAGTAAACTATTCTTTCCATTGTGTGATTTGCATGTTCTTACTTTTTCTTGTGTCAGGTCTGTGGGGTTTGGTGAACAACGCTGGCATCTCGGTCCCCATCGGCCCCATGGAATGGATGCAGCTGGAGGACTTTAAGAAGGTTCTGGACGTAAACCTCATCGGTTTTATCGAGGTGACTCTGAAGTGTCTTCCTCTGCTGAAGAAGGCTCGTGGTCGGGTGGTGAACGTGGCCAGCATACTGGGCAGAGTCTCACTCATCGGGGGAGGATATTGTCTCACTAAATATGGTGTGGAGGCCTTCTCTGATAGCTTGAGGTATGTTTAGGCAATTAACAAGAAACTTCGAGACATGTCAACAAGGTCTTTTAGCATGTTTTGTAAAAAGTACACATTTTGCAGGTCCTCATGGCTTACATTTTTATTTATTTAATACATATTTTTTTAAATAAATGTATGTATTTATTAAATATCTTTATTTATTTAAATAGATATAAATACATTTTAATGAATACATACATAAAAAGTAATAATTACAAATAAAAATAATACAAATAATAAAACATTAAATTTATTCTATTATGTTGACAATAAAATAATCTGTCTATTTATCCATTTTTAATTTTGCAGGTCATCATGGATTTTTTTCTTTTCAAATATAAAAACATAAATACACTTCATGTATTCATTTAAAAAATATATATTTAAATATAAATAAATCAATACAATTTTAACAAATACATAATGCATTTAATAATGTAATAATTAATAAATTAAAATGTATTTTATATATTTTTATAATATATTTTATATTGCTATTAAGCTGATAATATCATCTGACTTTTATTAAAAACAGCCAACAAAATCCATTTCCATGTATTGTCATTTGTCTTTGTAAGACCTCAGACCACAACTTCAGTCTTTCTGAAGTTAACCTTGAAACACGTTGACATTTCATTGAGTAAAACTTTTAAACCTTACCCATACTTCAACTTCTTAGAGATTTGCATCTTTCATTCACTGTCTAATAATGTCTCCAAAATCATTTTATTCTCTCTCTTGCTGCTGTCAGGAGAGATATGATGCACTTTGGAGTGAAGGTAAGTATCATTGAACCAGGCTTCTTCAAAACACAAGTAACAGATTTGAGCCTCATTGAAGATGATCTGAAGAAACGGTGGAGCAACCTCCCAGCAGAGGTCAGGAGAGCCTATGGAGACTCATACCTGCAGGACTGTGAGTGCTTCTAATGTCATATCAGTGCAGATTTCATGCAACACTACTTTAGAATTTGAAGACTGATATCATGATGCATTCAAACATGCACTCACAACTTCAATTTCAATGTTGTTTAGCATTTGCGTATTGCTAATCAATGCAATGACACTCTAAAATACACTGCACACACAAAAAAAGTCTATTTTTAATGATATTAAACCATTTTTGCCGCCTTATATAGATGGAAATGTTTGAAGCAGAGCCTCATGTGATGCTGTTTTGTTGTACCGACTGAACTCGAGTGACATTTCTGCATTTCTCTCAATTATTTTTTCCAGATATAAAGTTGCAGGAGTTATCCATGAAGACTCTGGCCAGCAGTGATCTTTCTAAAGTGACGTCATGTATGCAGCATGCTCTTTCAGCGCGTTATCCCCGAACACGCTACAGTGCAGGCTGGGACGCCAAGTTCCTCTGGATTCCCCTCTCGTACCTGCCGACATGTATAGCAGACATCTTCACCAACAATTTAATGCCTTCCACGAAGGAGAGCTGAATATCTCTACAAAGATTTGCTGAAAACACCACTGCAGCTCAACTTATCTGATTTGTGAAGTTTTGTCTTTGAAACTGTGATTGCTGTATGCAACAATGATCACCCAGCCCTGCATTATGAAAACAATTCTGCTGATTTGCCAAAAAAAGGCCTAATATTATCTAATTTGATGATGCTGATTTAAAAAATCAGCATGCGAGTTCATCACATATGCAACATTTAAATGTCAAGTGTTTCAAATCATTTAACTTGCAATCTGCAAAGTAGCGGAAAAAGTGGAAATCAGGATTAGGCATAAAAAATGTCTTCAGAATCATTCATATATGTGAAAATGGGCTGTGAATTGAACAAATGATTGCAACCTGACCCAGAGTAAGATGGGAAAAATATATTTGTGGCAAGTTTTCTGCTGATTAGGGGGGAATACAAGAATTCTTCACCTTATAAATAATTGTTGAAAGCAAAGAATGCTATGTAATGCATCATATTTTGTGAGAAAGTGATGCATAGAGTGAAAAAGGCACTATTTTTGCAATCAGCACCTCAAAAATTAGTAAGAAAAGTATTGGATTTCATTAATGCAGGGCGGTGCAATAATACAATCAAATAAAAATACATTTTATATATTGTTGCATTTTCCATAAAGTACCCTTTGGTGTCCAACAACGTACTGATTCATGTATGTTTTTTATGTTTGACCATCTCATTTTTAATCAAAATGTCATAAATGGATATTCCAGTTATTTAGTCTGCTTAAACCCTAAGCTCACATTCATCTGCGTCCACTTTTGAGTCCAACACCTATGTCTCAACATCACATCAACAACCAATACATACAACCAACATTTTTTAGTTTGTTTCTTTTTTTGATAATCCGTTACAATTGGATGTATGTCGCAATACAGAAAACATATGGTTTCACCAAGAATTTAAAATCATGTCATTACTTATTTCATCAAAAAAACAACAATGTGCTTTGAAGGAATGACTCAAATTAAGGAAATCTTCCAAATGGAAAACTCTTCAACACTCCTAAAAATCCATGTTTTGCAAATAGTGAAGACCAGGCTTAAAGAGAACCAAGAGCATAGATCTCAGAGCTCTTCATCAAGCAGAGGCCCACTGACCTCCCCCCAAAAATTAAGCTTTAATTTTTCCCCCCATATTTTTACAAAACATTCACTCCTCCCTCTTAATTTTTCCCCCCATATTTTTACAAAACATTCACTCCTCCCTCAATCACACACTCATTTCTTCAACCCTCTCAATCAGCACCAAGTTTTTCCAAATGGAAAACTCTTCAACACTCCTAAAAATCCATGTTGTGCAAATAGTGAAGACCAGGCTTAAAGAGAACCAAGAGCATAGATCTCAAAGCTCTTCATCAAGCAGAGGCCCACTGACCTCCCCCCAAAAATTAAGCTTTCATTTTTCCCCCCATATTTTTACAA
>NW_015555783.1:66814-72751 GCF_001515605.1 Sinocyclocheilus anshuiensis | reverse complement strand
TTCACTCTGCACAATCACTCCTCCCTCACTCACACACTCATTTCTTCAACCCTCTCAATCAGCACCAAGTTTTGCAGAGTTCTTTAAGGCTTCTTTGTAACAGCATCACCTGTCTTCACTAATTAACCCAACCCACATCATTTAGCCTATTAGTACCATGTGGAAATAAGGGGGACAGACAGAAAGAGAAATGTGTAATATATATAAAATGCATTTTATATAATGTTGGCCTTAATATTTTATGGTTTCTCTACAGGAGAGAACCAATCAGCTGTGCCATGTGATAATGATGTCATTAGGTCAGATTGAGTTAGAGCTATCGGACGTCATGCCAGAACTCTGTATGTGTGTGTGTGTGTGTGTATTTGTTGTACATCAAAAAGATCTTACAATTTCTCATAAAACAAATTTATTTGATTTTTCACAGCAGCGTTGTTTCCAGTTCCTTTCAACAGTAACATAATCGGCATGTCAAGATGAACAAATTCATAATATTCATTTTTTTTACTGTCTTTAATATACAAAATCATTTCAAATATATTGACTTCACAGCCCATGCACTTCATCAGATGGGAAAGCAAGTATGAAAAGCCCTTGAAACGCTGATGGGACATCAGAGATCTCCAGATATCACAGTTAGAATCACATGCATATAAACTGGGAAATTTCAAGTATTATTTCAATATATAAAACAGAAGTGGTATGTCTTCTACTTCTATTAAAATGTGTTTACAGCGGAATATGTCACTGCATTATCATACTTTCAGACTTTCTTTAATGAGAGTCCCTTTCTCTGCATGGAGTAGTTCACCATTTCTGTCATTATTTCCTCACCCTGATGTCATTTGAAACCCATATGCTGTTATTTTGAGGAAAATAAGCAGATCTTTATCATGCAATTTGGTGTCAGTTCCTTAAACAAAGTTACTGTACAACTTACTACTCACAACTGGAGCGGGAGAGTAAATAATGACCGATTTTTTCATTTTTGGGCGAACTATTCCTTTAATAGCTCTCAGTAGATCTGCACATGAGTGATATATCAGACATATATATCAGACAGATATATCAGAAAAATGAAAAATTGCACTGGAGGAAGCATTATTATGGATTGTGAACTGATATTTTAGCTGGAAGCAACGGTTTGAAGTTAAAAACACCTTAATGATGGCTTTGTTTCTTACAAACACGCAGCTTTTTGCTTCACTCTTTGCAGTGGTGTGGATTACTTGCGGATTATTGTGATGTTTTTATCAGCTGTTTGGACTCTCATTCTGACGGCACCCATTCACTGCAGAGGATCCAATGGTGAATCAGTGATGTAATGCTACATTTCTCCAAATCTGTTCTGATGAAGAAACAAACTTATCTACATCTTGGATGTCCAGACGGTGAATTGTCATTTTTGGGTGAACTATTCCTTTACGAATAATCAGATCAAATGGCAAAGTCTCAGCTGGCTCTCAAAGCACTTTTACTCAGTATCGTTGGCATATGTGTGTGTGTGTGTGAATCTCCAGGAATAAGTAATAATCTATTTCAAAATAACATCTGACCAGAGGATATTATCAAACAAAATCTTTTCAATTTACAAATGTACAAAATATTCATAACATTCTCCTTCAGCAGCATTAGTGCAAAGATATACAAATATGACATCACAACAATAATAAAAAAAGAATCATACAACATGAATTGGCATACAAAGTATCAGAAGGCAAAGTCTCTTTTCTGTAGGCTATACAAACATTTCATCTATACTTTTTTTTTTGTTTCAAAAATAATCTTAAATTGATTTCTGTCGTATGCAGGCTGCATATAAAAATAGATTCTGTGCAAAGGGAGTTTTTCTTTGTATTTTCCCGTGTGTGATGGTCATATTTCACTGTCCTCTTTAACCAGGTTGGCCGTGTCTGTAAAGGTGTCCTCTGTCGGTGAATAGGCGCACAGTTTCTCTCGTTTCAGGGGTTTGAGAGGAGGACCGAAAGGAGACGGCTGTGATGAAGAGCTGGCGTCTGCAGCTCCATGCGTCTGCTCATCCTGCATCTGACACAAAGACAACGTCAACTTTGACCACATGCGCATCATTCTCACATTAAGACCCATATTCTGGTTAAAACTTTATTCTGAAAATAACGTTTACATGCTTTACAGCTATGAGAATATTCCTGTCCACATGCATTTAATTTCTCCTGTGGAAATACTGCTGATGGTTTATTATGATACCTTTTAGTGACAAAATTTCAGTATCATTGAAATGCTATTAGAATTTTTGTTAACGTTTTGAATTCGATTTTCTGGTTTCATTTTAACTCCCAAGTTTCAGTAATTTTAGCTTATTTAGTTTTAATAAAATGAGAAAAATAAAAATAAAAAATAAATATGTTTAAGTTCCAGTAATGAAACTTGAAATACAGCTGAATAGAAAAAATAAATAAAAATAAAATAAAAAAGAATAAAATGACAAAATTACCAAAACCTAACCTAAAATTAAATGGAAAACAAAATAAAAACTCATTTAAAATATTAATAAATGTTATAATAGTATATAAAAAAGGATTTTATATTTTAGTCAGTTTTATTTCAAATAATTAAATTGTTTTTTATGGTTTTTAATTTTAGCTAACAATAATAACTCTGAAGAGTATAATGAACTACAAAAACATCACACAGGCTGAAAAATCACGGGCCACACAGAACTGTTGATCATCTTGACTCTATTAACTGTCCCGATTTCATATCATAGGATTGAATTGCATATAAGAGGAATGCATTAGTATATATATATATATATATATATATATATATGTATATATATATTCTGTATATATATATATTCTGTATATATATATATATACTGTACTTTTGTCAGACTATATTGAATTGTGTTCCTTTTTTAATATTTATCTATGAAAGATAGATTTCACCTATGTTCTGGCTTACGTACTAATTTTGTTAAATATTATAAACTTGGCATTGTGTACTATGGATATTGTTGGCAAAATTCTTGTGATTTGTAAATCACTTTCGATAAATGAGTCTGCTTAAACAAAATGCAAACGTCATACTTGTGTTTCCTTGATCGCTTGACTTTCTACAATTGGCTGTTTCTTCTTTCACTACTATTACTTTTGTTTAGACAAGTGAAGTTATAAATTAATGTTAACATAGTCAGTTCTACTCACCTCTGAATATGTAGGGTTTTCAAATGTTGTGCTTGGCTTCAGTTTTCTTTTAAAGAAACTCCATTTGGACTCCTGCAAAAAAAATAAAAAAAATAAAATAAAATACAAATAAATAAAAAAGTTTAAAAAAAATAAAAATAAATACAATTAATTCAATTAATTAATTAAAATAAAATATAAAAAAATGTTAAACATTAAAATAAATAAAATAATAAAAAATACAATAAAATAAAATAAACATGGTCGCATGATGGAGAAACAACAGGAAATAATGACTGAACTGTGGACAAATGTTCAGATGTTCCCACCTGTGTGGTTGTTTGCTCTGCAGGTCTGCTCTTCACCTCCACTGCCTGTTCATGAGCTTTATACGTAGGGTTTGAGAAGTTATTCTCCACCTGGTCACCGCTGACGTTCACAGTGACCTGTATGAAGCACAGAAACACAAAACTCAACAGAAGACCCGCTCAGGTCGAACATGTTTCATTCACACTGTTAGCAATGTCTAGAAGGCTATGAAATGTTTTCGAGAAGGCAATATACCTGAGTAGCGTGTATTACTGCTGGATCGCTGGATGGGCCGGCTGCAGTCGAGTACAGAGGATTCTCAAATGTGATTGGCTGCCTACCAGAGTCTGCAAAATTCTCATCCTAATAATAAAAACCAGAGAATCCAGATCAGACACAAATCAATGCTTCAACCCACAGCTAGCTAGCTAGACTGAAATCAATGAGGTGAATTAAAAACTTCAGGCACTGAAATCTGAGATTATTAGCAAATAACTGTTTACTTGGCAATAAACTTGGCATAAAGTTGTTTGCCATTAAAAATGTTGGGATCGGTAAGATTTTTTTTTACTGTTCCTAAATGGCTCTTTTGCTCACAGAGGCTGCATTTGAATTCATTAAATATATTGTAAAATGTAATTTATTCCTATGATGAAAAGCTGAATTTTCAGCATCATTACTCCAGTCTTCAGTGTCACACGTTCCTTCAGAAATCATTTTAATATGCTGATTTGCTGCACAAGAAACATTTATGATTATCATCAATATTGAAAATAGTGGTGCTGATTCATATTTTGGTGGAAACTGTGATGAACAGAAAGTTCAAAAGGACAGCATTTATTTGAAATAGAAATCTTTTGTAACTTTATAAATGTC
The DNA here is from genome assembly GCF_001515605.1 of Sinocyclocheilus anshuiensis. Lineage (NCBI taxonomy): Eukaryota > Metazoa > Chordata > Actinopteri > Cypriniformes > Cyprinidae > Sinocyclocheilus > Sinocyclocheilus anshuiensis. Next base: position 68,402 of record NW_015555783.1, on the reverse strand, counting down.
TTGTCACTTTTGATCAAATTAATGCATCCCCAAACTTGTGAATGATAGGGTAAGTGTTCATTTAATTATCGCCATTGTCTTATTTGAAAAACTCATATTAGTCGACCACTACTTTTAACATCTTAAATAGACTAGAATTTTCATTGTGATTAATGATATCACTGCAAAAAATGGCTTATCTTACTTAGTATTTTTGTCTTGTTTCTAGTCAAAATATCTAAAAATTCTTAAATCAAGATACTTTTACTAGATAAGCCAAATGACTTAAAATATTTAGTCTTGTTTCCAGGGGAAAAAAACTAAATTAAGTGCATTTAGCTTAAAACAAGTAAAATTATCTGCCAGTGGGGTAAGTAATATGCTCTTGTTTTAAGAATATTTTACTTACCCCACTGGCATATAATTTTACTTGTTTTAAGCTAAATGCACTTAATTTAGTTTTTTTCCCCTGGAAACAAGACTAAATATTTTAAGTCATTTGGCTTATCTAGTAAAAGTATCTTGATTTAAGAATTTTTAGATATTTTGACTAGAAACAAGACAAAAATACTAAGTAAGATAAGCCATCTTTTTGCAGTGTACACAGAATCCCATTAGAAACTAGTGCACTGATAATGTAAGTCTTGGAAAAGATGAAACATTAACACTGCGGCCAAAAGGTCAACCAGGGATTTTACGCCTCAGAGATAAGTCAAGAAAAAATGTGCTGAGTGCACTTAACAATCCAGGAGTTACTGTTAAATCGACACAAAAGACCACCATTTACCAGCTGCATGGCCCTGTCGATGAACGACACTCCCAGAGTCTGAGGCTCCAGGTCCATCGTGACATTGTCACCTGAATGAAACGCCACTCCATTTCCTGTGTCTGCCGACTTCACCAGGCTGCTCAGACTAAAACGGTGGAGAAAAATTGGTACATGAAAATTATACCAACTCAAACAGTGTTTCTGCTGTTGAAGTTTAAATCAGAGACATATAAACATCTTAATGCTTTCTTCGATCTAGTCTAATTACGTGGAAACTTCACAGAGAAATAAAAAGAACATTAAAACCATCGCAATATTGAATGTTGCTTAATTTGATATAATCAGTGAAGTCATTGCAAGTATAACACATTAGGGCTGTCAAAAAAAAAGTAGAATATTCGTCGAATTTCAAATAAAAATCCACATTCGAATGCAAAAATGTTGCATTCGAATTTTAGGTGTGCATTAAGGAGGCAGCTTTATCAGTGGCGCACAAGATGCGATGACGATGTAAGTGTCGTTGCATTATAATGTTTTTGTTAGCCTATCCAGTTGAAGCCACTAGATGCGACGCTGCTGCATTGGTCATTAAAAATACATCAATGCGGAGAAGATCTTGTTTACATCAAAACTGAAACCAAGCCATTCACAAACGCATATTTCGCGCATTTTTTCTAGAGGGACATCTATCACCGTTGCACTCGTGTCTCACACAAAGGAGCCGCATGGTTAGAAAGCCATGTAAAATTAATGCAAGTTTAACTTTGAAAAAAACATATATCGAGACTTTATGGCGGGTTTTTCCCCATCCCACTGCATCTCATGTTTTTAAATGAAAAA
>NW_015555783.1:63706-66804 GCF_001515605.1 Sinocyclocheilus anshuiensis | reverse complement strand
GGGTGCAGCAGGCGCAATGATATTACGCAGCGCCTGAAAATAGGCTAACTTCTGTCAACATAACCAACGTGACCACCTGCTTGCACAGGGAGCATGCTGGGGACTATTTTCAGGCAAATAGTGGAGTGTTCCTTTAAGGAGGCAGCCTTATCAGTGGCAGTCGTTGCATTAATGTTTTTGTTAGCCTATCCAGTTGAAGCCACTAGATGCGACGCTGCTGCATTGGTCATTAAAAATACATCAATGCGGAGAAGATCTTGTTTACATCAAAACTGAAACCAAGCCATTCACAAACGCATATTTCGCGCATTTTTTCTAGAGGGACATCTATCACCGTTGCACTCGTGTCTCACACAAAGCAATAGCTATTCTTCACCATAACTGAAATTATGCATTTTAAATTCGAATATAATTTGAATTTTTAAGTACAAAATTCTAATTTTGTTTTTGAGCCATTTTGACAGCCCTGTAACACATATTCAATATAACACAGAGCTCAGGCAGTAGGTTAAGTTTAGTAATCAGCAACCTACTAATCTTTAACTAGATGTTGTTTTGATGTTGTGTTACTGTGACAAGCTATAAGTTCTCAGTTTGACATTAAAAATCAATTGACAAAGAAGGAGGAGATGGCAGGGTTTATGAATGACATGACTGGATCTGTTCAAAAGTTTGGGGTTAGTAAGATTTTTTTTTTTTTGAAAGAAATTAATGCTATTATTTAGCAAGGACATTAAATTGATCAAAAGTGACAGTAAAGGCATGCATAAAATAAAAAAAAAAAATCTATTTAAAATAAATGTTGTTTTTTGAACTTTCTATTCATCAAAGAATTCTGACAAAACGTATCATGGTTTCCACAAAACCATATGAAGCAGCACAACTGTTTTCAACATTAAAAATAATAAGAAATGTTTCTCGAGCAGCAAATCAGCATATTAGTATGATTTCTGAAGGATCATGTGACACTAAAGACTGGAGTAATGATGCTGAAAATTCAGCTTTGCATCACAGGAAAAAAATACATTTGAAAACATATTCAAAAAGAAAATAGTTATTTTAAATTGTAATAATATTTCACAATATTTTAACTGTATTTTTGATCAGATAAATGCAGCCTTGGCGAGGTTTCAACTCAAAAACATTTAAAAACTTAAGCTAACCCAAACTTTTGAACAGTTTTGTAAACCATGCTTAAAGATGAGCAAAATATCAAACCAAGTGGCATTTATTTTAGAGAAATAAAGCATTTTTCAAGCAGCAAAATCCCCAAAATAAGTCACAATACTGACAGTAGACATACTCATATATTCATACATGCACTAAAAGCACATTGAGACTGGCTGCTTAAACTGAAGTTAAAAAATATGAAGTCATATAATATGAAGTCATATAGCTGAACTGTAGGTAGTTGAGTGGCGTGTTTGTGTTGTACCTGGGTAGTTTAGGCATTGACGGGATGAGAGAGCCGGTGCGCTTGTAGTTGAGGAAAACTCCCACAACCAGAGCTCCAGTAATCAGACTAATAACCACTGCTAACAGGACGGTCACAGCTACACACACACACACACACACACACACACACACACACACACACACACACACAGTATGTAAGACATATGAGTGTAGTCTCATTAGTTTTCATTTGAAATTAACATGCGTAACGAGATGGATAGAGTAATTAGAGTTGATAAATAACAACATCACATGTTACAAACCGTGAGCAAATGTGTTTACAATGAAACTAATAATAACTAATTAACAAGGAAGGGTTTGTTTACCTGTTCCTGCAGGAGCACCTCTAGACTTCCCCATTTCACAGTAACTACCCGAGTAACCGTATGGACACCTGAGGAGCATAAACACTGAACGGTTACAGACAATCTACAGTCTGGCTTTGACAAAAATGGTTCTTTCTACAATCTGATACTTACTGCATATTTTTGGATTTTCATGATGATTGTCATTTGTGTTCACATAGTCGTATTGTATTTGCGACTATTGTATTTATATGTTGCAGAAGTTCAGGAGTCATTTTAATTTTTTTAAAATTGCAATATTAATCTAATTATTAAAATAATATTTAAGTAATAAATTAAATGATGTAGTTTCATATTAAATATCGCCATATTATATATCAGTCAATTATCACTAAATAGAGAGGTTTTGCGTATGACAAATTATGTTTATAAATGAAATAACAATCTATCTATCTATCTATCTATACACACACACACACAGGTCCATATATATTTGGACATTGACACAATTTCGGCTCTGTATGCCACCAGAATAGAATTAAAATGAAACAATCAAGATGAAATTGAAGTGCAGACTTTAAGCTTTAATTCAAGGGGTTGAACAAGAATATTGTCACACATTATGGATTTTTAGTTTGCTTTCTCTCCTCGTGTTCTTTGATCTAGTTTTTGTCTCCCCTTAATTATGTCAGTTGGTTCAGGTGCGTTTTATTAATTATCCTCATTTGCCTTTGTACTTAAGTTCAAGTCTGTTCAGTTTGTCTTTGTCCGGTCTTGTCGATGTGTACATGTGTTTCAAGCCTTCCTTGTGTGGATTACCTTTATGTGGATTTATTAAAGACTGTTTGATATAATGTAATGACTTTTACATTTAATGTAAAAGTCAGTGAAAGCGATTTTAAACTTTTTACACTAAACACCAGTAACCCAGTGCCACTGGAAGCCATGCATGCTCATGCCATCACACTGCTCCATGTTTCACAGATGATGCTGTATGCTTTGGATCATGAGCTGTTCCAAGCCTTCTCCATACTTTTTTCTTCCCATCATTCTGGTACAGGTTGATCTTAATTTCCAAAGAATGCTCTTCCAGAAGTGGTCTGGCTTTTTTAGATGTTTTTTGGCAAAGTCTAATCTGGCCTCAAATATCCTCAAATTAAAGTTCAGAGTGTGCACTTTAAGCACATATACATTATATAACTGTAACTTGAATATGTTTTGGTCAACAGCAAAAATACAAAAAATTGTGTTAGTGTGCAAATACATATGGACCTGACTATATATATTTTTTCTTCCCATCATTCTGGTACAGGTTGATCTTAATGTCCAAAGAACGCT
>NW_015555783.1:63530-63645 GCF_001515605.1 Sinocyclocheilus anshuiensis | reverse complement strand
TTCAGAGTGTGCACTTTAAGCCCATATTCATTATATAACTGTAACTTGAATATGTTTTGGTCAACAGCAAAAATACTAAAAATTGTGTTAGTGTCCAAATACATATGGACCTGTC
>NW_015555783.1:60178-63435 GCF_001515605.1 Sinocyclocheilus anshuiensis | reverse complement strand
CTGTCTATATATATATATATATATATATATATATATATATATATAGCTGTTTCTTTAATATAGTGTGTTGTATATACAATCTATAAGTTGCAGCAAGTTTTCATAGAACAGTGAACACATATCTCACAATATCAATGAAAATTCCTCATGATATGAGCCCTTTAAATAACTCTATCAGCGGGGTGGCTGTGATGCTCTACACTAGCGTTCACACTCACTTGCACTTCGGCAGGCCTCCCTCATCAGTGTAGCATGTTCCTCCATTCATGCATCTGCATGCAAGTGGCATGGACACCTCTGCCTCAATGGCTGCATGTGCGAGGCAATGCAACACAGTCACAATGCAATCACATCACAAGTCAAACACTCACTTTCATCACAATTATCAGAGCACTGAAGTCAAAACATCACATGACAATAATGAAATCATGCAGCAGCAGATGCAGCACATGCATGTATGTTATGAAATGTATTGATGGGATGCAATGGAGCCAATCAGCTCATCTCAAACTAACAGCAGTAGGTGTGTGTTCATCTCTTACCGGCATCACATTCATTCTTGTTGAATGCGTGCAATGTGGAGCCCTGCGGACAGGCACAGGTGTATCCACCTGGCCGCAGCAAACACAGGTGACTGCAGACACCCTGACAGGGGTTCAGCACTGCAAGAGAATTTGAACAGTCATTTACTATTACTATTACAGGAATTATCTTTGGCTAAAAGAAATGCGGTGAAAAAGAACTGAGGAACAGGTGCTTTTATTCAACTTAATTCACCTGTGGTTTCTACACAGTTGTTCTTGGGTATAAAGACAAATGCAAAACCACTATATACTGTATATATATTAATTAGCACGTAACTTAAAGTTCACGGGCATTTGCATCCTTTTGTGCAGATACAAGTTGTAATGTTACGTCTATGTTATGTATCTAAGTTATCTGATTAAAATCATAGGATGTGTCATAGAACGGGCTTCAGTTTATGGGCATAAAGTCACTCAGCTTCACCTCAGGCAGCTATTCCTTTCTAGATGCATCTAACATTGCTGCATCATAATCATAATCTAACAGTGTTCTAATCATGGGTTCATGTTTTCATATACAGGTTTTCATGTCATATTTTTATTTTTAACATTAATTTTCATAACAGTCCAGATATTTTCATTATCTCCATGATGGCCATGCCCCGCCCCCCCCGAGTACTCGTTTTTGAAACCTAATGATAATCGAAATGAGAAAATGCTCATCCCTAATTCAAAATTCGAAAATGAATGGCTCTTTTAATCTGGTTTTTGCTCGTGAATCGCCTGAACTGAACGATCGATGTCACGAATTTGAATCAATCGGAGTGGTTCCAGTATAAATGACTCATTCAATTGATTCGGTTTGTCTGTTCCTCTTTTTGCGTCTTCAGCCATGTTTACATGACACTGTCAGTACTACTACCAGCATAGCTCCCTAGTTTTATGACATTAACTGAAATAAGCGAAAAAGTATGAATTTGTAAACATGTCAATATATTTCCATTCCAAATATAACATCCAACACAAATTTACGACCATATTCAGGTGAGGTAACCGGTTTACTGCTAACTAGGGAAAACACTCCATTAATATGACGAGCTGCACCTCAAAATACATGTTAGATGGAAACATTGTGCTTTATGATTGAGTTTGTTGCTGTCACGGTTTGCTACTGTGAGGAGCACAGAGCGAGGCACGAGGAGACGCAGAGTCCAATTCAAACATACAGTTTTTAATAATATCCAGGGAAACAGGAAAACACACGTAGCAAGGGTTGACATTAACAATTCCAGACGAGGGACAACAGAACGGGCTAGAACTCAAATAGGGCAGATAACGAGGGGCAGACAGCTGAGGAGGGTAACTAATAATGAGAAACACCTGGAACTAATAGAACTAAATGGGGACAGGAACTGGAAGGACCAAATAAGGACAAACAAGAACTAAACGGGAACATACACGTGACGTGACAGTTGCTTAATTCACTGTATTTTAATAGTTTGACAAATGCAGTTCAGTTGGTGACTGTTCAATAGGAAATCAGTTGCATGAATGTTAAATTTATCAGTATATATTGTAATAAATATTTGAGAGATTATTGTTGTATCTGATTGTATTCGTCTATATAGAGTGAATGTAAAAAGAGCAAATGTGAGAAGCAGATGAACAAAATAGCCAAACAACAAAGTTAATGAGGGTAAAACTTTTCATTCAACTGAGCTACGCACGTACGTTTTAAACACTTCAGATACCTTATATGTTAACTTCTCAGGTAATATCAATTGTATGACCTATTTCAGATGTGGCCAAAATTACAACAACAGTGGTTACATAAACATATATTTAATCAAAATTATTGCTAGGGACAATTTAGTAGTTGCTGGATATCGGTAGGGACATGTCCCTAGAGTCCCTAAAGTAAATTTTACGCCCTTGTTGAAACGTAAGGATTCCCGGTCGCACCTGAGTGGTTGTGTCGGTGCTGCTGGTAGATGCGTACTTGAGTCAGCCAGGGGTTTATGGTCAACACCTTCACCTTGTCTCCTTTCCCGAACTTATCTTTTTTCCACACTTCTCCCTTCTCTTTAGTCGTCCAGTACACGTGTCCCTCGAACACATCCACACTGTAGGGGTGACCGATGTCTGCAATGACAACAAACGTGAGAACATCGGCCAGTCAAAAGCAGTTTTCTCGGATGTAATGCTCCGACGTCTCACCTCCTGATAGGATCATTTGACGGTCTGTTCCGTCCGCTTTCATCGATTCAATGATGTTTTCTTTTGAGTCACACCAGTAGATGCGGTTTTCATTCAGGTAGTCCAAAGCTAAACCAGTAGGCCAGCCCAGATCTTCATCTAACAGCACCTCTCTGTGCTGCCCATCCATCCACGCCATCTCAATCTTGGGCTTTCTGCCCCAGTCGGTCCAGAACATCTTACTATAACATATACACACAAAATAATCATCATTAATGACAAAAACAGCAGTTTTGAAGAATCAGGGTTCCAACATTTTATGATCAATGAAATTTCAATTATATTTCAAGTGGTTTGTGATTATTAGACAAGATTTTTAAAAATATTTTATAAGATGTATTAGTTTTATTTCCAAGACTTTTCCCACACATAAAAATCACAATTTTAAAACTTTCATGACCATGCATCCCTCAGGACTGTCCATTAATTATGTTTTAATCCCAAATGACAAAAAAAAAATTGTGTATACATATATAT
>NW_015555783.1:42286-60118 GCF_001515605.1 Sinocyclocheilus anshuiensis | reverse complement strand
TATATATAATCTATTGTTTAATAGGTATATTAAATAGTTTTTATAGTAAAATAACAATACTTTTTAATTTCTTTACTCATAAATCTCTACATAAGCTCAATACATGAGCAATATCAACCCAAAACAACTATTTTATAAGATGAATTTATTTAATTTCCATGACTTTTCCAGACCTAAAAATCAAAATTTTACAAATTTCATTACTACATAGTAAATATATAGTTTCGTTCATATTCTCATTCATATTCATATTCTTACCCTAGACCAGGATTGACCACAATAGCGGCTGGCTGATCAAGATCACTGTGAATCAGCCACTTTCTGTAACGTCCATCCAGTTTCGACACTTCGATTCTATTAGTCCCAGCATCTGTCCAGTAAATATGGCTAATGGAAAAGACAAAATGCATAGCAGAAGGGATGTTTATTTCTCTGGAACTGTCCCAGTAACCAGTTAGACAGTCTGCATCAGAGCTCAAGTAAAGTATAGAAAAGCATGTCACATACCCTCCGATCCAGTCCACAGCGATGCCATCAGGACTGGAGATGTATCTGAGGTTCAGGTCCACCTCTTTCACAGGATTATTTCCATGGTCATCAAACGTGGTCATGTAGGCCCTCTTAATCGCACCAAACTCAGAGCCTCGTCCCAACACTGTCCAGAACACTATACCTGAAAAATCAGATGTAGAAATATGTTTCAGTGTGCATTCATAACCTGATTACAGAAACACAATAACACAGTGTTAACGGTGATCATGTTTTCATAAACCTAGGTTGGTTTGGTAAGGATTTCAAAACATTCTTCAAAAGAAATCCTGTAATAGTATATAAAGAATACTAAAGTAACGCTGGCTTTGCCTTATTGTGCTGTAAATTGGGCTTCCCTGTGCTGCATCTGCATCAAAACATTAAGCATATGTCATATTAGATGGGATATCCCGTGAATATTGTCTTACTTAGGCCGAGGCCTTCTGGATCCCACAGGTAGTCCAGTGCCTGAATGTGCTCTGCATTATCCACATAATCAGAGTACTGCGCTGACGAGAGATTAAAGCGACGGATCCGCACGTTATCAGGCAATAACAAGACGGGAGGATTTCCTGTGGGAAAAAATGATAGAGAGCGAAAGAAATGGTGATGTCAAAGCCTAGACTTGCATTACTGCCTACTTATGCAGCTGTCTTCTACAGAGATGCAAACAGGTAAGGGGGAAAAAAGGTGAGAACATTGCGTGGATCGGGAGCATGCTCCACACGGAATTTCTCCACATGGATATTTGCTTTACAAGCTCATTTGTAGTTACTTTTTTTATATATATATATATTTTTTATTACCTTATATGTCCAAAACTGTAATTTTTCACAAAAAAACTCCCCATCTTGATTCAACATTTTACAAAAATCAAGATTGATTAGATTTGGTCAGAATCCCTTGTTATAAAAGATGAAGTGCTATGCAGGCTATTTAAGACAATATTGGCTGATTAGACGGCAATGCTGACTTAAAATGCAAAATGTCTGCCCTCCCTCTTTTCACCGTTCCCACATCTCAGACCTCAAATACATAAAATATTACCCTTTTTAGACATAGGTTTTGAAGTAAAGACTAAAGAAAATACTATACAAAACTTACTGAATCAACCAGGGGCCAGTTCCATAGCCACCATGTTAAGACTAGGGCTGGGTATCGTTCAAAATTTTTCGATATCGATACCGATACCTTGACTTCGATACCGGTTCCTGAACGATACTTTTTTCGATACCAATTTCATGAAATCAATTTGAACTGGATTACATTATCTAAAAAAAAAAAACTTTGGTTTTATTTTTCAGCTTGTTGATGTTTATACAAACTCAAAGACAAAATAGTTTTAATAAAGCTCAAATAGTCTTCAGTTTACATATCTGTTAGCCTACATTTACACTAGTGCGTGTTCGTTTAAAACGCATAGCTCAGACAGCATCATGATTTCTATTTATTTTCCACTGATTTACTGATGAGCATTAGCAGCTTCCAGCACTGTCTGCTTGTGTTCTCTCTTCCATGATCGCTGCTGACTCAGAGGTAATAATAACATATTTAATTTCAGCAACATTACATGGAAGGGGGCTGGGACGCATTCGCACTACAGCCTCACGTGTGCGCCACATCTCTGAGTGTAACCGGTGTAAACTAGTAGGTGTGTTCGACTTCACGCAGACCGACTGTGCAGACCGATCGGTGTATTACAGTACCACGAGAGCTAAAGAGAGCAGTGCGCTTTCGAATCGCTCTCGCGGATGATCGATCTGCGCTGCACCTCTTCTAGTCGAACACACCGGCTAGTGCTGCAGGCTTATTGGCTCACTGACGCTGATGAGATTAACCCCTTAGTTATCAAAATACCGAACGACGAGACGTTTTTCGATACTCGATGGTATCGAGGCAATTCGGTCGGTGCCTAACAAGTATCGAACTCGATACCCAGCCCTAGTTAAGACTGTGTCTTAAGAACTAGTTTGACCAACAAGCAGTTGCCAAGGAGTAATCAGTCTTACTTTTCCAATACAAATAAGACCAATCTACCTTTTCATAACTAAATTTAAAAAAGTTATGACCAGTCTGACTAGATGACTAACTTTTTAAGACTAGTTTAAACAGTTTATGCAACCAGTCCCAGTTCTTTATTTACCCTTGTAAGATCACAAGTACCCTTGCAAGAACCCCCCCGCCCTCATTTTGATCTCAAAAAAGTGAGTTGTCACTGAAAGGTGAGAAGTTTGCATCTATGACTTCTAAAGGTACGTTCATATTTACCAATGTTCGTCAAATTTTCAAGTTTTAGGCTATAGAAGGTAAAAAAAGAGGATAAATAATTTCAGATTGAAAGGCCTTACCCTCAGCAGCGCATTCGACTCCCGGCTGCTCTCCCACTGATCGAAACCCGTCAGCGCAAAAACACTCATAACTGCCCTTAGTGTTCCTGCACAGCTGCGGGCACGTCCCGTAAATCTCACACTCGTTCACATCTGCAGACGGGCAGAAAACACCTCACATTATACATACAGGAAGCAGTTCAACTTCTAATGGTGTGCCAATGTTGTCTCGAAGTTGTGTGCAGGCATAGCTGCGCACTTCTTGTGTTGCTTTCACGCAGACAGAAAAGATTCCATGCCAAGGACAGAATGAAAAACGAACTGATCATTTTCTGTAACGCTGCTTTATAGCTGAATCAAATTTGTCTTTGTGATTGAGGAACTTTCCAACATCAACACTGTCACTGAACTGAATTGAACCCAGGTTTATTATAATTACGTGAAACTAAAATGAAAACAAAATCATACAAACATTTTTTAATTAAAATAATCGTTAACTGGAATAAAATAAAACACAAAAAAACGAAACTTTTTTTTTTCAGCTAGTTGCCAAGGCAAAATTTCTCAGAATTTAGAATTTAGTTTAACTTGATGTACTAAAAATAACTGAAATAAAATGAATGAAACACACAACTAAATTTAACTAAAATTAAAATGCAAAAATAAACCTAATTCAAAATATTAATACAAACTATAATATTATCTCAGTGGTACTAATATAACACTGAACTGACTTGAGCTAATTAATCATACTATTGTATCTGCTGAGCTGCTTATAGATGAATGGAATTAGTTTTATAACTGATGAACTTTGCAACACTAGCTACGTTGACATGCAACCAAATAATCCGCTGGTAATTGGACTGATGGCTCAATCAGACTGAAAAGGCTTCATGTAAACACCTTAATCGATCCGACTGAGCTCCTAAACTCTTGATCGGATTGAATACGGAAACTGGAAAGTACTGCACATGTGCAATGACAGAAATGGCGTAATGAACGAGCTGTTGTTTTTGTAGAATGAAGTGTCATAAATGACTGAGTTCCTGTTGTCCTGTTTGGCTTCTGTAGCACCACTATAAGCCTGTCTTCCAATAAAGAAGTAAATATTGAGATTTTCTAATGAATACGGTATTCAGACAACGCCACAAACCATTGCAGTTGTTCTTGTCCTCCGGGTTGGGTTTATATCCAGGTCTACAGGAACAAATGAAGCCTCCGGTTGACAAATCTGTGCAGTTATGCTCACACAGATTCTCACTGCATGTGCGTCCATGGCCGTAGTCTAACAGAGACAGATGAAGAAATGTTACAAAGATGTGCAGGCAAAAGGATCTAGAGCTCTAAGATTTTTTTTGTAGTTTTTGGAGCTTGCTCCACTTTTGTTTATGCAAGAAAGAAAATAAACAACATGAGGGTGAGTGAATGAGCAAAACTCACAGCAGCCGAGTTCATCAGTCTGGTCTTCACAGTCGTCGTAGTCGTCGCAGGCGTACTGCAGAGGAATGCACTGACCGTTCCCACATTTATACTCGTCTGCAGAGCAGGGCCCATGTGTGGGAGTCACACCTGAGGAGTCATTCACACAAAACAGGGTGTTTTACTAACTTCAATAGAATTTAGGGAATTAAAAGGGTTTAATAGGTAAATAGTATATTTGGTTAACAATCTATTGGCTGTCACTCACAATGCTCCGGCCTCTCGTCGGTTCCATCACCGCAGTCATCTATAGAGTCGCAGAGCTCGTGACTGTAGATGCAGCGGGTGTTATCACAGCGGAAACGGAACGGAGGATCACATGAGATGTCCACTGAGGAGGCAAGAAACATGACGGTTGTGCACTTTGTTCCACATCTACTTTATTACGTTATATAACTGATATACTATTCAAATTATATTAGAAAAAGAAAGTTTAGACCGATAGTCGGGCTGCGCGATAAACCGCATTTTGATCAGGATCACGATTTCTCCTTCTTTCAGTTTATTAAGCATAATCATCTGCAATATTTAACTGTTGGTTATTTATCCTGCAAACTTTTCATTTTAATATGCCACTTACATTATCTTGCATTGGTAACAAGCCTCCACAAGCTGCCAGATGTCAATAGTTTAAATCACCCAATCTGAGCTTTTCTCTTAAATCGATACATTTTCTGCCCAGTGGTTTACTTAAAGGGGTCATATGATGCGATTTCAAGTTTTCCTTTCTCTTTGGAGTGTTACAACCTGATTTTGCAAGCATGTCAACATATTCTGTTACACCAAATACACCAAATAATGATCTTTAAAAAAGCATCATATGCCCCCTTTAAACTTCCCAAAATGGCAACCACGCGCACACACTCCCTCTTCATTACTGAAAACGTGCTGATGAGCTGAAAACACTGGCAAACATGTAAGTTAGAGCAATCTCAATGGAGATATTATACTCAAGTAAAAGTGTAATACAGCCAGTCTGTTTTCTTTCAGGTGGTCATTTGTGCTGTTTGTTGTGACTAAATCTGCGATTTGACCAGGGTTGCCAGGTCTGCGTAACAAAAGCATTCTAACTGCTAATCTAACTGCTTTTCGGTGGTTTTCTCCCCTGTCGGTGGGTCCCCTCCATCGAAATCATTAATAACCCGTGGACTAAAAAACAACCCACTGCAACAGTGTAAACGTAGCCCAATTCTGCAGAAAAACCACAGACTAGGCAACATTGGAGTTAACTTTCTCTTGATTTGTGATTACGTGAAAGTGCAATAATTCTAATTAAATGTAAAGAAAAAAATAGTAATAAAATGACAATAATCACCAATAATAGTTAGATTTTTGAGCAAAATAATCATGTTTAACCTTTTAAAATAGATAAACAGAACAATAGATAGAACGGTAGAAAGAACGATCGATAGAAAGAACAATTGATAGATAGATAGATAGATAGATAGATAGAAAGAACGATCGATAGAATGATAGAACGATAGAAAGAATGATCGATTGATAGAACGATAGATAGATAGATAGATAGATAGATAGATTCTCACAGCAGAGATGCAGTTCCTCATCTGAATTATCCCCGCAGTCATTATCTCCGTCACATATCCAGTGCTGCTGCACACACACGTGGTTCTTGCACTCAAACAGGAAGGGTGGACAGTAGGTGCTGTTCGGGTAGCGTGTGGCTGAAATATGCACACATACAGCTCAAAGTCAACTTTCTTAATACATGATGAAGGTGTCTAACATTGCATTCAAGCATTCAGTTGGAAACAAACCCATGACTTTGGCATTGCTAGTGCTGTTTCAACTACTGGCTGCTCAAAATGATCCTGATCTTATTGTGAACATTTCATCTGTGCATATTTAAAAAAAAAAAGTTTGTCTTCATAGTCTTTAATCAAAATGTAAAATTCCTTGATATTCCTTATGTTTGCATGATGATGGGAACTGTTGCACAACCCTTTTGGACTCTAGAGGGCGCTGCAATACAAACGCACAGCTGTCTTCTGGTTACATTTCAGGAGCATTTCAGAAATTAAATAGAGTTAAAAAAAAACAAACATGGCAGCACACTCACGACAGGAGCTTTCATCAGTGAAGTCGAGACAGTCAGCGTTGCCGTCACATTTAAAGCGCTCAGAGATGCAGTGGCCGGTACCGCACTGGAAGTAACCCGGGTGACAGGTCCGCAGCTCTGAAACACATTCATCCACAATGAATAAAGCCAATCTCTCAATACGCCATGGAAAATGAATTATGCACACTTCTTGTTAGTCATTCACAAGGTATCCAGGCACACAACTGCATTGAGTTATCACCCACTGAGGACCAATCTGTAATAAAAAGACAGTATTATGATGTTGAACATGGTGGCAAGTGCCACGGCTCTCTCCATCCCTCTTTTGATAGTCTTTCCTTTCTGCTGTCTCTTCTTTTCTTTCACTCACCGCAGTCTCTTTCATCAGAATTGTCCTCGCAGTCGTTGTCATGGTCACAAACCCAGCGGTCAGGAATGCAGTGCAGGTTGTCACAGCGGTACTCGCTCTCTGTGCACGGACGAGGGGCTGCGGATGCATAAGAAGCGTGTCAATCAGACACACATGAACATACATACTAAGGAGGCAAGCAAATAAAGCAATAAGCTCAAAGAGAGGTATGTGCCAAAGTGATTTTACCACAAGTGAGGGGTGTTATTAAAAGAATAGTTCACACTACAATGAAAATTTGCTGAAAATGTACTCGCCATCAAGCCATTCAGAGAAATGTAGCATTATATTACTTTCTCAGTAATGGATCATCTGCAGTGAATGGGTGCCGTCAGGATGAGAGCTGATAAAAACATCACAATAATCCACAAGTAATCCAAATGACCCCAGTACATCAATTAATATCTTGTGAAGTGAAAAGGTGCATTTTTATAAGGAACAAATCCATTAAGACCTTTTAATTTTAAACTGATGCCTCTGTCCAAAATACAAGTCCATACGCCATAATAATGCCTTCTGCAGTGTAAAAGCCCATCCCCTGTTGTCTTCTCACATCAAAATCCACCAACATTTAACTTTAGAACGGTTTTGGACTGTTTTCACTTGTAAAGAGTGCATATATCTCTCCAGGCACAATTTTTTCACTGGAGAAAGCAATACTAAGGAGAGAGAACTCGTATTTTAGCTGGAAGCAATAGTTTAAGTTAAAAATGTCTTAATGATGAGTTTGTTTCTTAAAAACATGTAGCTTTACACTTCACAAGACATGAATTGATGGACTGGTGTGGATTATTGGGATGTTTTTATCAGCTGTTTGGACTCTCATTCTGACGGCACCCATTCACTGCAGAGGATCCATTGCTAAATAAGTGATGCAATGCTACATTTCTCCAAATCTGTTCTGATGAAGAAACAAACTCATCTACATCTCGGATGGCCTGAGGGTGGGAAAATGTTCAGCAGAACACAAGACACAAATGAGGGCAGTGATTAGTCTGCGCTTCACTGTGTCACAGGACTAAAGGTTTATGTGATGAGATACAGCTTGCTCTTCAGGGCCATTTTTGGGAGGTGAGTTCATAGCTGAACTCATCAGGGGAGTGACCCGCGCTCACCACCCCTACAGCTCTTCTGCAGGGAGGAGAAAAGTGCTGAAGAAATCAGCGCTTCTTTCAAAATGCAGCTCAAAGGTTTAGCGCAGACCATTTGTCAACCTTTCACACCTCACAGCACCTTGTCTGCCATCACGTTATCTCCTCCATGCTCTCTGTCTATCCAATCTGTTCCTCTCAATCTCTTCATCTTTGTCTTTACTGTTTCTCTGGTAAAGCAAATTTACAGGCGTCTTTCTCTCTTATTAAGGGAACAGTTCATCCAGCAATAATGTATTCACCCTCATGTCATTTTAAACACAGAGAAAATGAAATGTTAAAGGATAACCGAGCCATTCTTTTTCAAGCGCCAACATGACAAAAAAGCAAAATAAAAGTAGTTTTTTTAGGTTTATATATGTGACACTGGACCACAAAACCAGTTTAAAATTGAGATTTATACATAATCTGAAAGCTGAATAAATAAGCTTTTAGGATAGGACAATATTTGGCCGAGATACAATTTGAAAATCCTGAACCTGAGGGTGCAAAAAAAAAATAAAAAGTAAAAAAATAAATCAAAATATTGAGAAAATCGCCTTTAAAGTTGTCCAAATTAAATCCTTAGCAATGCATATTACTAATCAAAAGTTAAGTTTTGATATATTTATATGGAAAGTAGGAAATTTACAAAATATCGTCATGGAACATGATCTTTATTTAATATTCTAATGATTTTTGGCATAAAAGAAAAATCGATCATTTTGACCCATACAATGTATTTTTGGATATTGCTACAAATATACCTGTGCTACTTATGATGGCATAAAAGAAAAATCAATAATTTTGACCCATACAATGTATTTTTGGATATTGCTACAAATATACCTGTGCTACTTATGACTGTTTTTTTGATCCAGGTTCACATATTGTATTCCAAGTCTTCAGAAGCCATACAATAGCTTTATGTAATGAGTAAATCAAAATTTAAAGAAATGGATCACCCAAAAATGACCTGTATGAGTTTCTTTCTTCTGTTGAACATAAAAGAAGATATTTTGAAGTGTGCTGGTAACCAAATAGTTGCTGGACCCCACTGACTTACTTACTATGGAAAAAATACTATGAAAAAGTCAATGGAGACCAGAAACTGTTTGGCTACCCACATTCTTCCAAATATATTCTTTTGTGTTCAGCAGAAGAAAGACATGCATACAGGTTTGGAACAACTTGAGGGTGAGTTAATTATGACAGAATTTTCATTTTTGGGTGAACTATCCCATTAAGTCGATATTCACAGAATATCTTGCCCTGTATGTATCATTGGTTCATACATGTCACAAGCATTAAAGGCACCATATTTGATTTAAGAGCTACATGAGAGTTAAATGGACCATTTATGATATTTATTTGGAGTTTATTTGCATTTCTGCAGCTTGACAGCCCCAGTCCTCATTCACTTTCATTCAAAATTGTATTCTATTGAACCACACAAAGGCGAGTAAATAATGACTATTACTTAACTATCTCTCTGGTTTGTTGCGGTTTTATATTGAACTGACTGAAGCCAAGAGGTCATTGCTGTTACTTACTGCAGTTGCGTTCGTCAGATCCGTCGCCGCAGTCATTGTCTCCATCGCAGCGCCAGCGCAGGGGGATGCACTGGTGGTTATCACAGCGGAAATCACCCGCCGGCTCACAGGTCAACTCCTCTGCGAACACAACACAGACACACACAAGCTAACGTTAAACAGAGCGGAAGTGAAGAGGCAGAAACATTTTGCTCAGGCACACAGACCTCTGTCTCAGTCTTACAGTCAGATTAGGGCGATCTCTCCTCTCTGTGCAGCATGGCACTAATGGAGCGAGCGGGAGCTGATAAGACCCAGGAGAAACGGGGCGTGTGTGTGTGTGTGTGTGTGTGTGTGTGTGTGTGTGTGTGTGTTTACTGTATATCGGTCAGATTACTGACCATTCAGACCAGTAACAATAATCACAACTGCACACACACACACTGGTGCCTAACACACACATAAATCAGTGGTGTGGCCCCAGACAGGAGGAGGGGTCACCGAGGGCCCGTCCATCACAGACAGACTGAAATAACACTCACTAATGTAGCGCTGGAGTGTGAGAGGACGAATAACTCCAAAATGATTTCAAACACACACACACACACACACACACACACACACACACACACACACACACGTTTACTTAGCTATCTACATGGGGACATTAAATAGAATTATATTGTTTTTATATACAGATAGTTATAGATTTAACTTCTGCATTTTTACAATAAAAAAAATTATAAACACAAATGAGGACGTCCCCAAAGGGAGGTTTTTGGGAGATTTTTTCAGACCAAAAAAAGTTCAAAAACACACACACACACACACACACACACACACACACACACACACAACAAGCTTTATACAACATCAGTGATAATGGGAGCAATACAGACTCGTCTTACTGAATTTGACTGAAATTTAAAGGTGGTAGTAAATTTTAGTCATTTTTGTTTAAGTCAGCATGAAATGGAAACTCCGTCCAGTTTTGTGGCATTTTTTTGAGTGAAACCCTTATCGAACAAGAAAAAAAAATGTAGCATGGGACTTGATTCTATCGGTTGTTGATTGCATTTTAAAAGGTGATGATCGCATATATTTAATTCTTAATAAACAAGGACAATAACCTGCTAAAAAAGCAAATTTTACAATTTTTAAAACATGTTTTTTATGTTAATATACAAAAAACTAAAAGGATTTTTGCAGCCTATTTTCAACAAATGGATCACTATACTGATTTACCCTTTTTTTATTAATATTTTCTTCTAACAATTTGTATTTTTGAATTTATTTTTATTTAGTATTATTAATTCTAATATTACTTTACTATTTTTAATGAATATCTACATTTTTGTGATGTACGCATTGCCGTGTGAATAAAAACAGTTACGCTGAGTCAAGTTTTGAATAATGCTGTAAATAATTCTAAAAAATGTTAAATTTATATTTACATTTACACATTTAGCACAAGCTTCTATCCAAAGCAATTCATCTCAGAGCCAGCAATATTCAAAATATACAATGCCAGGTTTATTAGAAAGCTAGATCAAATTAGATTCAAATAATTTAAATATCTACAATTAATATTTAATATCTGTTTCTGAATAAAAATGATCACACTGAGTCATTTTTGTATAGTGATTTAAATTTTCATCATTCTAATACTTCTGCTATTACTTTACTATTTTATTAATTAAAAATATCTACATTTTTCAGTTGTAGAGCAAGAATATTGTTTTCAGTCATGTAATACATTTTCAATACTTTTTCATAGTAATTTTACATTTTATTTTTTAATAATTTTAATATTACTACTTTTACTATATTGTACTCTTTCATTAATTAAATTATATACATTTTTATGTACATAAATATATGCGGGTCAAAGACGAAAAAGGGTTTAAGCATAAAAACAATACGTGTAATACTGCTTTAAATTGTTGTTGTTTTCCCAAAAATTTGTTTAAAATTCTGTTTAATTTAATTGCAATTTTGTTTTGGTTTCTCTGAGCAAAAAAAAAAAAAAAAATATAACATTATTTCAACCAAATTTTGACATTTTATTCTCCAAAAACTTATTTGAAACCTTAAAAGTAGACACTTTACTTACATGTAATGTGCTTTCTATGGACATAAAATCACTTTTGTACATTTCTTTTGATGAGGACATCTTAATGTCTTTGACCCATGCATTTGTAGTCATGTTTTCAGTCGTGTGTCGTCTGATGTCTCACCACAGTTTTGTTCGTCGCTGTTGTCCCTGCAGTCGTTGTGTCCGTTGCACACGGCCCACAGAGGAACACAGCGGTAGTTTGTCCTGCAGTCAAACTCTGTGTGATTGTCACATCTGTACGCCGGACCCACTGCAAACAACATCCCACAGATGACATACTGCATGGCTTTTTCTTCCTCTAATTTAAACTAATCAAATAACAAAACAAATGCATTGTAGCGGTGCAGTTATGAGTGGGCAGCTCACTGCATTCGTCGATGGGCTCGTCGGAGTTGTCGCCACAGTCATCGTCCACGTCACACTTCCAGCTCTGCGGGATGCAGCGGCCGTTCCTGCACTTGAAGTGTCCGGGTCTGCAGGTCCTGCTGGAGCAGTGAGCGGGATCCTCGTCGGATCCGTCGCCGCAGTCGTTCTCCCCGTCGCACTGCCAGGCCTCAGAGATGCAGCGCTTATTGGCACACTGCCACTGATGAGACTCACACTGATGCGTGGCTGGAGTGCAGAAGGAGAGGAAGATGCATTTCTGAATACATGGCAACAGTTTAATCAAAAGCAGATATCAGAATAGCAGGGTTATTATAGTTAACTAAAACTAAAACTAAAATAAAACCATTAAAAAACATGTCACTTAAAATAAAATAAACGTTAACTGAAATAAAATAACAGACTTTTTTATTTCAGCTAGTTGCCGAGGCAACATTTTAATTTATTTAACCTGATTTGCTAAAATAACTAAAACAGAAATACAAATGAATAAAAACTATACAGACATATAAAAAAAACAAAAACTACTACAAAAGACAAAAACACAACCAAAGCACCAAAACGTAAACGAAAATAAAATGGAAAATATAAAAATAAGTGATTAAAAATATGAATAAAAACTATAATACTATCTAAAGTGTACTTGCAGAATAGCACTGTTGTTATTGTTAACGAAAATTAAGTAAAACTAAAAATTGTTTTTTTTTCAAAATCAGTGTTTGATTTTTAAATAAATATTAAATGTTAGAAATTAAATAAATATATAAATATTACACGGGAAAACTAAAACGAAAAATGAGAAACTAAATATGTTTAAGTTCAAGTATTAAAATGAAAGCTATATAGAAATATTAAAACAATAAAAAATCACTAAAATTTAAAATGAACACTAAAAAGTTACTTAAAAAAATTAATAAACAATATAATGGTATACAAATGATTTAAAACATCTCAGTTTTTAATGAAATATGAAATGTTTGAATTAAAATATAAATATTAAATAAGATATAAATATTACCATATAAAATTTTAACTTGAAAAACTTAAATGGAAATCAGAAATGTTGCCTCAGTACAAAAAATACAGCTAAAAATAAATTAAAGCTTAAGCAGGCAGGTTTTAAAAAAAGACAAAAGCACATTTTCTTAAACTAAAATTAAAATGAAAACTGAAAATACAAAAACTTCAAAATACGTTAATAGTACATAAATAACACTGGCATCATCACTGAAAATTGATCATGAAAGTCTAGTTTTGGCAAAAATGCATGTACTGTAAATACTGCTGTTTATAACAACATTTTATTATGGGGTTCAAACCTACAACTTTTCAGCTTCATGCCCAGATTGCAGCAAACCTGCAGATACTGACATGATATATGATCGTTTTTTTCCATACCACAGAGCACAGTGTCCTCGTCAGACCCATCGGGACAGTCCTGATTAGAGTTACACAGGAAGTGTGGGCTGGAGCAGTTTCCGTCATTACACTGGAACTGGCCCAGTCTGCAGTGCCGGACGGGACACGTGGAGGGTTCATCCGACCCGTCTCTGCAGTCCCGCTGACCGTCACACTTCCACCAGATAGGGATACAGCTTTAGGAACAGACAAATACAAGGTTCAGTTTCAGTTAGGATGCTTGCTCATAAGGCAGCTGTCTATGTAGGTAGTAGGCTTTGTAACCTTTGGGTTACGAGTCCGACTCTCTAACCATTAGGCCACGACTTCCCCAAAAATATACAGCAGGCTTTGGAACAGAGTGTGCATGCAGACACTAACCGTATATTGTCTGCACATCTGTACTGTGTGCTGGAGCACATGGGCAGGCAGCGTGCGACGCCCCCTATCTGCACGGTAAGGAAGTGATCAGGACACTCGCAGGTGAAACCCTGACCTCCGGCTCGCAGAAGACACAGGTGAGAACAGCCTCCGTTATTGACCGCGCAGGGATTCGTCACTACAGGAGCAAGATATAGTGTGAGTGAGACTCTGCTAGTGAGTCACAAACAAACAAACAAAAAAGTTTCAGGTCTGTTCTGAATCTGTCCTGAATTATGGACACATAAATGCAAATAATGAAATGCAACTAATCATAATCATATCATAACTATAAACTTAAAAAGTAATAGATGACTAAGAATATTTTGAATATTTATTTTAATTCAAACACTGAATACATTTCTAGGGAATTCTTTTATTGTTTGCAATAAAAAATTCAAGTATATTTATATGTAATTGTAAGGCTGTTCTATATTACTCTTATAAAAGTACATTTAAAATAAGGTAATTTAAAAGTAATTTAAAAAGTCTCTAAAATCTAACTTCAAAATTTATTTTTCAATTATTGCCTATTATTAGTATAAGTATAAAACATAAGAATAATAAATAAATGCTAAAATAATTTTAAATAATAAATAACTAAACATATAATCATAATAATAATTCTAAGAATATTATAAATTAATTTTTATTTTGCACATTAAATTCCACTGTTTGGTTTTAAGGACATTTTATTGAATTATTTATGATATTAATAGAAAATAATATAAAAGAATAACCTAATATTAATTTCAATTTTAAACATTGGAAATATTTCAGTGTTTGAAGGAAAAGTTCAATGTTTGGGATGCATCCAGAATTAGCAATTAAAATAAATAGTATTTAATATTTTTATAATCTTATGATTATTCTCTATTATTTGTACAAAAGTAAATAAAATGCCCTTAAAATCAAACACTGAAGTTTATTTAATGTTTAAAATGTATTCAGTCTTTGAAATTAAAATAATAATAACAATTATTATATTATAAATTCCGATTTCTCTTATGATTACCTCTTATTATTCAACACTTATGAATGAATAATAGGGGCAATCTTTAGTAAATTGTTCTTATAATCAAAAACAAAAACATAAGAATAATAAATAAATGCATAAATACAAAAATACAAAAATAAATGCAAAAAATAAGTAAGCATATAATAATAGGAATAAGTGTAAGAATATTATAAATTAATATTTATTCTAACTTCATACAGATTTAGTTTTTAATTTCAGATTTCAATGTTAAAATCTAAGACCATTTAACGTTTTTGCAAATAATAGAGAAAAATATTGAGAAAATGATAAATTAATATTTATTTGATTTCAAATATTGAATAAAATTCATACATTACATTTAGGACAGCTTTATTTACTTTGATACGATAAACGTGCAGTATTGAATTGAGTCGTTCTTGTTGCTCAGAGTAAATTGTGTAGTCAGTTGAAAACCACTGAGTCAGACTATAACCTCTTACAAAGAACCAGGATGTGGCTCCACAACATGTAGCTGTAGCTCCTCTTTCTAAAGAAAGCCACAGATAAAGAGTTTCAACTACCTGTCCTGTCCATTACAGCAATGATAAAGAGTTTAGTCTTTCCTGTGTCCGAGAAAGGACAGACTGTGTAAATATTGGCAGAGACCCTTAAGTGCCTCAGTGGACGTTTAAAGGAAGTGATAGCCATCTGACGTGAGATAATGAGCGTCCCGCTCGGGTTACGCTGTCCTGGGCTCACCTATGGGCTGGCGGTAGGGATGGCACACGTGGATGTCGAACGGTCGGTGGGTGGTGTTGACGAGCGCTTCCCGTCCAGAGCCATTGTATTTGTTGCCCTTCTCCACCGTGCGCGTGTTCCAGTCCGTCCAGTACACGCTTTCCTCGAACACCGTGATGGCGAAAGGATGCGGCAAGATACCGTCGTACACCGTGTGCCTGTGATTCCCGTCCAGATCAGAGAATCTGAGGAGACAGAACCATCTTAATAATGTTTAACATGTTCATTTTGTGCAAAAAATAATGCATAATTAGTCAAGACACAGCATCTTAAAAATGGTAAAAACAATGTTGAAAAACCGTTTGAATGATGCACGACCAAATCTTCATTTGTGGGATTTGTCAGCAAATATTGATCATTTGTGATTAATTCAATTCATAATCATTTATGACATATCATATTTAATTAGATAAATTAGCAGTAATTAAATCTTGTGCTCTGGATGACAGGATATAAAGGTGAGGTAGTCTTACTCGATGTAGTTGAGGTGAGCATCAGACCAGTACAGCTTGTCATTGGTATAGTCAATAGTGAGACCGTTGGGCCACTCGATCTTAGTAATGATGATGGCCGACTTGTTATTCCCATCCATCCCGACACGTCCAATGAAGGCTTTGTCTCCCCAGTCAGTCCAGTACACATATCTGCACAAAGATGACATCGGATATAAAAAAAAATAGAAGCTAAAACAAATTCCAGCAATGTAACGGCCACATACTGTACACTACTGTTTAAAAGTCTGGGGTCGGTAAGAGCTTATACTGTTTTACAGGCTCTTCTGCTCACCAGGGCTGCAATTATTTGACCAAAAAATGCAGTGAAAAAAATAATATTGTAAAAAATATTATTACAATTTAAAATATTTGGATATATTGTAAAATGTAATTTATTCCTGTGATGCAAAGCTGAATTTTCAGCATCATTACTCCAGAAATCATTCTAATATGCTGCTCAAGATACATTTCTTATTGTTAGCCATGTTGAAAACAGTTGTGCTGCTTCATATTTTTGTAGAACACTTTGATGAACAGAAAGTAAAAAAAAAACGCATATATTTGAAAAGTTCAAAGTAATTTTAAATGTAGTGTGCACAGATTCAGGTAGGTGCACAGTACTTAGTACACAATACACCTAAATGCACTTTTTTGTAAGTATTATAGATTTATAATATCAGCTATAACCTAAATAAACCTAAAAAAAAGAATAATAAATAATAATTTAATAGATAATTATTATATTATAAATTAATAAATGTATATTATATTAAAATTATAATATATATATATATAATTTATTAAAATACAAAGTAATATATTATTATTAAAATATTAAAATATTTTACATATTTTATTTTTATAAAACAATAACTTTTATTATTATTATTAGTAGTAGTAGTAGTAATTTGTGCAGTTTTATTTAAGATTTTGAGGATGAGGACGTCACACAACCTGTCCATGTTGACATATGTCTAATTTCCCACTTCTACCAACTGACAAATTAATTTGCATCCAAAGTCTACAAAATTTGCCTGGAATGTGAGGCCTTTGATGTCAACAATGATTTTTTTCTCCTTTTTAAAAGCATTTAAGTGAATTTATTTTGCTATCCCATCTACACATGGTTTTATAGTTGGTTATAGTTCATTGTTTGCATTTACCATTGTTTTTTTCACGATCAGAACACTAATACCAGTTGGAAACTACAAATTTAGATAAAAACGGCACAAAAGCTGTCACTGGGGCAGTACCTTTTAAAAGGCACAAAAATGTACCATTTAGGTATTAATATGTACCTTTAATGTACTTACTGTATATGTACACTTTAGGTGTAAATAAGGTACAAAGATGAACTTTTTCAAAAGGTAAAACCCCAGAGACAGCTTTTGTACCTTTTTCTGAGAGTGTATGCAGTTGTCACTACTCAAGATTTTGCAATATGCACATGACCACCAATTTAAGCCCAAGACACACTGCGCGATTTTAGCAATCCCATAAGAGCATTGCATGTCACACTGTGCGATATGGATCTAATAACGACATGCGTGTAGACTGTACGATGATGACACCTATTGACTCGTAAGCTACGACGCACGTTACTATAGAATAAAACGTCATCAGCATGCGCTACTGGCAAACAAAAAGTGCATGATAAATCACACTTTAGCAGCTTTTGTTTTTATTAGGGCTGGGAAAATAAATAGATGCATCATGAATCGAGAAATGATTCCGCATCGATTCTGAGATTTTCCGAAT